>NC_051271.1:4355000-4655000 GCF_015220745.1 Sebastes umbrosus
CCAGAGATCCAGCTGCTGGCTGTAGATTCACATTTATCGTAGCCTAAATATAAGACCGTGGTATCAATCTTCTCGTCTAATTCTCGGCAAGAAAGCGAATAAGTGTAAACTGTTAATGCCGGGTACACACTACACGAGAATCAAGCTGATTCTGGGTCTGATTCCTCCTGATAATCGTTAGCAAAGCCCTGATTGTTTGATGGATTTTAAGATGATCTTTCCAGATGTTCCTGTGGTGTAAGAGTGTAGTAGTAAGATGGAGCTCAGAAATGGAGGACCAACTTGTTGATTTGTGGCAACAACACAATCGTTATTTAACGTGTCTCCATGACTTCATCCATCCATCCTACATCAATTTCACGCGAGATATTTTGCGGAATTTACGTTTTTTTTTTAGTCCGGACTCTTGTTGTTCATGAATGAATCTGTCAGTGTGTGGTGTGCTAATGATTATCAACTAATGATCAAGAAGAGAAGGTGAAGAAGAGGGGTGAAGGGATGGATGTGAAGTATGTGAGGCCTTGGAGAGTTTGTGCTCAGTTGTTCCCACATTAACTCCAAATATTTTGTAAGGTTTAATTAGCTTGGTTTATAGAGATGCATGCATGCGTATATTTTTATGTGCCAGAATGTATAAACCCTGTATACATCATTTATCAAGCTTTAAAGGCTCTGATATTCTGTTTTCACAATCAGCTCTAACTTTGAGGTTGATTAGGTCAAAATGTTTGAACCAGGTTAGTTTTGATTATTTCTCATGAGAGATTTTTGTATTTGGAAAGAGCCACACAGTCCTGATGGAGCAGCCTTTTTGAAGGTTAAACTTACTTCAGAAGTTTGTTTTTCAAACTTTAACTTTAACTGTTGCTTATTTAATTGTGACTTCTTAATGTCATACAGAGAAACTCGCATATTAAAACCACATTTTTAGGGGGCTTCGTCAACCCTTTTTCCTAAGTTGCGATGACGGGAATTAAACCTTCAAGGCTTCATGTGACTTTATGATACTTTGACTTTATGCAGTTTTAAGTTTGTGGTTGTTTGCATAATTGTACACAATTTGTTACAAACTATTCAGAACCATCTGTACTTTACCCCAAAAAACCACAGCACTCCCTCCAAGGCAGATTTGCTAGAGAAAACATCTTTTCAACAAATGTGAATGTGTGGCTGTTCAATGTATTGTCCTCCTGTCGCTGTGTTCTTGTCAGCATCCAGTTGGGAAGTAAAACACACACACACAGACATGTGAAAATCTTTTTGCAGCTTGTGAAACAGAACCGTGCTGAAACCCAGTGGGTTTTTACAGGAGAAACGAACACCGCCGCGCTGGTGTGCATGTCGTATTTTGTTCATATTGAAAGGGAGCCAAGTTCAACAACATTGGTGGTCTTTGCGCTGCATGTGGGAAAAACATACCGGTGCAGAGATGAAAGCAAACCTGAGCCACCGTGATGCCCCGAGGCTGCCATGTATTTACACATCTCTGTGTATAGAAGTAAAGAACGCAGCAGGCAATAGTGACAGACAACATTCATCTACTGTCAGTGTGTTTCATCTGCGATGTACAAAGAAACTACTGTTCTATACATAAAGACACTGTTTTTATTCTCATCCAAACCTCAGATACTATTACTCTCATATCAACCTGTGATGTTCAAAGCATTCCAGTAGTTCTGTCAATACGTACTGTACTTTTTATGGACCTATTTTCTTTCATCTTGCCTGCAGTTTTCAGTCAGTGCTACTGTAGGGATGTTAATAATTAACCGTTAAAAGGGGCTAGATGTAAGAATCGGAAATTCCCATGCTCGCACTACGTAGACGCGAGCGAGCATCGGTCAGAACAGTGAACACACACAAGACTGAACGTGATTGACAGGCATCATGTAGATTAACTTTAGCAACATTAGCCAGCTAAAACCACAATATCACTATAATATCAATAGGAATTTTGCCAGCTCGGGGTCTGTTTTGATATCCAAAACCAAATTAAGGTCCCTCCATGAATCAAAGGCCTGTCCGACGTTGATCTTAGTTTCCCCCCCGATGTCGGTCACATTCCTGTTATGCAAGATGGGCTTCACCAGATATAACTTTGGGTTTTTTTGTGCCTCCGTGGAGTTTGTGTTGCAGTCTGAGTTGTGGTGGGGGCTGGTCGTTTGTTTGCGTTAGCGGACTCCATTTCTAACCGAACATTAGCTGTGGTTGCACACCGTTAGCCCTGAAGCAGAGCTGAACAGAGTAATGGCATTCGATAGTGCATATGACGTCGCATCGATTGGATTGTCCCGGAAAAACAGCTCGGGTTCTTCACATTTAAAGCAGTTTACAGGCCGATAGAGGAAACCCAGAAAGTCATGGAAGGTCTCACTTTTTAGGTTAGGTTACAACCTGTTCACTCTTTGGCAATAAAAAAATATTAAAAATGTTTCTCCGTTAACCGACATTAAGAATTTTAACCGATTAACGCTATCGGTTAAACGGTTAAAAGTAATATTATTAATTAATTAGAAAGCTGAGCAAAACTCAGAGGAGCGGCTCGTCAATTTAAGGTGAAAAGCTGGTCCACCTTAAGAGAGTCTGAGCCGGCGTTACAGATACAGGAAGTTGGCTCGGTTCTGGAGCGGAGCACAGAGCGGAGGAGTTGTAGCCTCGTGGCATTTATTCACGATGCCCTAATCATGTCAGTTAACGGTTAATAATTGGTTAACAAGGGTCGGTTATCGGTTTACATTTCTTTTCAAAATTAGCATCCCTAGTCGGTGCACTCATTTTATTGATTAGGAGCATTAAACTGTCAGCAAATGTGAGTATAGATTGTAGTTTTGAGTCAAGGCTCTTTAGTATTGTTATTTTAATATGACCAGAGCCTAGATCAGGGTTGATCAGTGAGGAATTTCCTACATTTCCTCAAACATATTGTGACAGCTCCCAGGGAGTGGACTGCACAGAGCACACTGAAAGTTTCAGTGTCTGTTTCTCCAGTTAAGTTTCAATCCCACAGTCACTATTAAAGAAAGCAGTTTAGGTGTAAACATCAGACCTGTGTGTGTTTGTAGTAGTATATGTAGTATTTTCAAGGTACTTTGAGTGGAAACGTCCTGTTTGGTGGGAACTCTGGTGGCTTTTATACTTTAGGTGTCTCCTCTGCTGAATTGGACAGATGTGATGAGCAGATGTTGAAGTTCCTGCTCAGATTTTCAAAGTCAACCTTTCATTTAAGAAGAGCAGCCTTGTTTTCAGTTTTGTGACATTAATTTCCTTTAGCTAATCCAATGAATGCATTGAAGTCAGTAAAATATTTCCCTCTGCATGTCAGAGACAATCTAATATTTCTTGTCATGTGGTAACAATCTCTCTCTCATCCCTCTTCCTTTATTCTCCTCTCTACATACTTCTCTCAGTCTTGCTCTTCGTCTCACATATTGTCTTTTACTTTGTCTTTTCTTTCCATTTTTCTTTCTCCGGAGACATTAAAACTGACATTGTGAAATGATCCTCCCATCTGTCTTTACCTTTGTTCTTGGCTTCTTCTTCATCTCATCCATCCAACCACAAGTCACTCATCCATCTCTTTATCTTCCCCATCCGTCCGTCCATACGGTTAGATGTCTGGTGTTGTGCTGGTTTTAAGTTTGAAACTATGTTGAAGTGCTCTGACAGCTCAAACCCATAAATTAACAGATAAAGAAGAGAAGAAACAAAACGCTGTCATCAGCTGCTCTGCTGTGAGGACGTCTGTTTTGTCTGTCGGGACTGATTGAAGGTATCATTGTTGTCTTTTTACTTGCTTTAAAGTTCTTTTATGTGGTGAGAAACTTTCTAACTAATAAATTCTGGACTGTTAAAAACATGACATTGATTCATGTGGTCGATGTGAAGAAGTTCAGTTTGCTCTTTACCAGCAAGATCACACATCAGTCGGCTACAGAGGAGCACTAATACTCCGTCAGGTGGACTCTCCTGTTCACAATACCTGTTCAAACCCTCTTTTAAAAAATGCATTTGTCAGATATACGTATGGTAGCAGCGTCAACACTAACTCATTCTACTAAAACCACAACAGAAAGAGTTCTTCCTTGTTTATGAATGAAGCGGTAGAGTTGAAGCAGCGGCGTGGTGTGTGTTTGACCAATCAGCAACGTGCAAACTCCACCCTGAAACTTTCAGAAAGTACTACCCCCGACGTTTTTGTGGAGCAAAAACGTGTTTTGTGCCGTTGGACAGAGCCAGTCAAGCCTTTTCCCTGTTTCCACTATTCATGCTAAGCTAAGCGGTTGCTGGCTGTAACGTCATAGCTTCTTACTAACTGTGCAGACGTGAGAGTGGTATCAATCTCATCTCAGCAAGAACGTGAATGAACTTTCCCAACATGTCAAACCACTTCTTTAGGAGTAACCTTATCTAAAATGTGTTAATGTTCCTCGTCAAAGTAAACTGTCCTCGTCAACGGTCTTTTCTTTCATCCTGTGAAAGCTGATCCGGCTCTTCTTCTGTGGCCTAAAGCCCACAAATCAAAACAAAACTGTTCAGACACAAATGGCAATTCGTTGTTGTCGTTAAGTCATTTCAGCCCTGACTGTTTCTCCAAAGTGGTCCTAATTTCAGGGCCGCTGCAGTAATGGTGCCAGTTTATCGTGTTAAACCTAATTTTAGGGGGCCGTGTTGTTTTGCAGCAGTGCAGCAGATGAGATCAGACGACGGTTTGGGAGGATGGAGGTCGACGCTCCGTCAGATTGATGTTTCTTAAAGCGTTTTTCTTCCAAGAAATCCGTTCTGCCATCCTGTTTGTTTTCAAAGATAAAATAGAGGCGAGTTGTTTTTTCCTGGCGTTCCACATGTAGACGGAGAGACGACCCTCCTCACCTCTGGTCCTGTTTTAGACTAACCCCCAGTGGTGACCCTGCAGGTGGTTTGGCCTCGACCTCTCAGCTGTTACAGCAGTGGGAAAGGGTTGTGGAAAAGATCGGAGATGGTTTGGTGCTTTACCAGTTTACAATTCATATTCTACAACTTTGCAAACAATGGCTTTGGTTTTAAAGCCAGAGTGAAACTAAAAAACCTAAGGAATCCATTGGTACCAACCATGTCATACTAGCTTGTTGCGAAAGAGGTTAAATAACGCTCCAAACTTACGCAAAATTTTGGCGAGGAAAAACTGGCATGGCCATTTTCAAAGGGTTCCCTTGACCTCTGACCTCAAGATATGTGAATGAAAATGGGTTTTATCTCCCCTTTACAGACATGCCCACTTTATGATAATCACATGCAGTTTGGGGCAAGTCATAGTCAAGTCAGCACACTGACACACTGACAGCTGTTGTTGCCTGTTGGGCTGCAGTTTGCCATGTTATGATTTGAGCATATTGTTTATGCTAAATGCGGTACCTGTGAGGGTTTCTGGACAATATCTGTCATTGTTTTGTGTTGTCAAGTGATTTCCAATAATAAATATATACATACATTTGCATAAAGCATCATATTTGCCCACTCCCATGTTGATAAGAGTATTAAATACTTGACAAATCTCCCTTTAAGGTACATTTTGAACAGATAAAAAATGTGTGATTGATTTGCGATTAATCACGATTAACTATGGACCATCAAGCGATTAATCGCACGGTCCATCAGCTGTCACTGACGGGTCTTTAGATGTTCTCACTTAGGTTTGGTGTGGTACGTTTGATTGTGTTTAGACAAACTGCAGGAGAATCACAGTCGACAGGAAATGTGTGTGAGTCATATGTTCCATGAAAGCTAATTAATTATCTTCAGACTTTTGGGATCTGTCTTTTCCGTCTCTTCTTCATCCTTCTCTTCATCTTAACCAAAACAAGATCAATACTAAGTGATGCAGCCTCCTACACTATGTGGTGCAGCAATGGAAAAACAAATAGTTTCTTTTCAAATCTGCTTCGAGCTTGCACAAGTCGTTCACTTCAATACCTCATTCTTCAAACTAAAACGAGGCCCTCTCAATAAAAACTTTGCAGGGTAATCATTTCACACTTATTTCTGGCCAAGTCAGCATGCAGCCTTGATTAAGTACACGTTCAAGTGTGTTTTTTTTCTTTCTTTCTGGTGGAGTCGAACCTAAAAACAAATGGTTGTTTGTGTCACACAGCTTTGAGGAAATGTGCTGTGGTGGAAACAGTCGCCACACTGAACTGATTTAGCAGAAAACTCACATATTTGCAAATCGGTCATTTTCTCTCTTTTTGCTTGAACTGACTCTAAAACCCTTCAAAACCACTTTGTGTAATTCATCACATGTGATGACAGTGGTTTCATTCTTTGAGCATATTTCTTTGACTTGTAGGTTTTTTATGGCTTTAATTTAAGGAGAAGAGAAGCTTGTGAGAACCCCTAACCTCAAACATTATAAAATACATGCCTGCAACTCCAAACCAAACACTAATTTAACTAAAACCTATATCTAAGTTTAACCCTTAAACAACATGTTAAAATGTCCTCACTTTCCTTCCTTTACACACTGAGGGCGTGACGAATAAACAACACGACTAGGGCTTTTATTGTGAAAGGTAAGAAGGGAAGGAGTGGATCTGGTCTGCGCTGCCTATGTCGAGCCTCCGTGTTGGTGGACACTATAGTGTACGTATTGAATATGCTCGTTCAGCACAACGTGATTGGTTGATGTCTTTATTCGCGGTGCGAAAGCTCAGAAAATCAACCTTGTTCTGGAAAAAAGTCGCTTATTCGTCACGTAATATTCACGTTCTGTATCCGTGACAAAAACAACAGTTTGAAAAAAAAATATACTGACGTACGAATTAGGGGTGGGAGTCACCAGAGGCTCCATGGGACGATATTGACCGCACGTTACCGCAATACGATAACGTTTCCTGTCCATGACAGAGTTAGCATGCAGCTTTAGCCGTGATGTCTAGCTCTGCTTTTCCTGCAATATGTGAAACCCAAAGTGTTTCCATACTTTACTGGATGTGTAGTGTTTACCACGCTGGATTTAAAATGTGAGGGTGCAGGTTGTATCCACGCTGACCCTCCGTTGTTTTCTACTTTGTCGTTTCGGCTCGCTGCGGTTTGTTTTGGTTGACGGATATGGAACGGATATGACGTCACGTTACTCAGATTACAACAAAAGCGATAACTTCCTTCTTCCTCCACAAAGACTCAAATTAAGCAAATATATTGATTATGGCATTAAAAAATGTATTTCAAAATGGTAAAAAAAAAAAATCGCTATACATAGGTGAATCAGTTTTTTTCCCACCGCTACCTTTTGCCATCTGTTTTGCATCTTAGAGTGTGGAGGTAGTTCTGGCAATAAGAGACTAACACCAGTAGAATCAGAATTGCTGTAAAGCTAAAATGAGCATTGTGATGATACTATATGTGCATGTAAAGTGAGTTTTACACCATAAAAACATTGTGTGAAGGAGGCATGTATAAACAGTACAAATGAGCTTTAGACTCACGCAACATATTCTACACGTGTTCACTAACACGTTCATGTGACACCCTTGAAAAGGCCGTTTCAAGCTTGGCATTTCCTCCAAAGATCTACCAAAAAATGAAATTACTGGATTGTTTATTGGCAGAATGGCCTCAGGCTGAAACAAACAACACGCACTTTATCTACTTCATATAATACCCAACTGAAATCATGCAGCCCGTTGATTTGTGTGTTGTAAAACACGCTCTGTACGCTCGCCCTTCACATGAGAAGAAACCAGATTTATAATAAAGGGAATGTTGTTCAGCTCGTGAATGACTGGGCTCGCTGTTAAAATGTGTTCACGGTTGTGTGTGGTGCACAATACAGTACGACAGCTCCGTTTACAGAGTGAACACTTGACCTTGTTATGATTTCAGTTTCTGTGTCTTTATAGAACAACTCTTTCTGTCTCAATGAAAGCAGATCTGTCGGCAGGACGCTGATGTTTGAATAGTGAGTGTAATTAGCTGAGCAAGAAAACCAAGAGTGATGAGGCTGGTGATGGAGGTGGTGATGGAGGTGGTGTTGAGACCTTGTGACCTGCTGTTTGTAGGAAGGGGAGCAAATTGAAGTAAAGTCACATGTGAGCTGCAGATGAGGCGTGACAGGACCGACAGCGGTGGGAGGCTTCGTCATTAACAGCAACCAATAAAATGTCAAGTTTATTTTTTCTCTGTCCGACTGCTGCAGGCTCGACATTCACACCTTCACATATAGACTCATATGTATTACACTCAATGACTTTTGTCCATTAGTTCAAATAAAGATGTTACTATGATGCCATCTGTGAACTTTGGAGATGCATCTTTTTTTGTATTGATTGTCAATAATGAATAAAACCGGAACTGTACAGGGAAATGATTTTAGTTTTTCCCTGTGTCACAACATCCATCTGCATACAGAAACAACAAACACACAGACAACCACAGAAGATATATTCTACATTAGGGATAAATAAAGTTAAAATTATAGACAACAATACGGAGAAAATATCGATAATATACCGTACTAGTATATCAAGTAATAAAATAAATAGAATGAGTTTATTTGCATTCATGCTCACAGTTAACAACTAAATAGAAGCAGAATTTCTATTGATAAAAATAGAAATCTATACATGATTGTACATCATAAAAACTATAAAAAAAAAAATAATAGAATTGGGGAAGAAAAAAGAATAATTAAAAGAAAAAGATAAAAAAGATATAAAAAAAATAAATATAAATAAATAAAATAATAATAATAAATGAAAAAGCTACTCAGAGATTACTGTAGGTTTCTCAAAAATGTCAACACTTTGTTAGATGATAAATAAAGGAAATAAAAAAATTATAAATAGGGTAAGGAAAAAAAGATTCAAATAATAAAATAATGATAATAATAATAAAATAATAATAACAATAAAAATTTACAGATCTTCTCTCTCCCTCTCTAAATTATGGATAAATAAACAGAGATAATACAGAGAAAATATATATTATATACCTTAATAGTAACAGAAAAAGTAAGTCGATAAATAAAGGAAATAGAAAATTAACGAATAAGATAGGAAAATAAAAATTTAAATTAAAAAATTAAAAAAATACAATAAATGAATAATAAATAAATAAAGTAATAATAATAAAAAAAGAAGAAAAAAAACCTACTCAGAGATTACTGTAGTTGGGTTTCTCAAAATATGTCAAGAAGGGGCGCCACATTTTGTAAAATGTATGGATTTCCTCTCTATAAAATTATGGATAAATAAAGTTAAAATTATAGTCAACAATACAGAGAAAATATCTATAATATACCTTAATAGTAAAGGAAAAAGTAAATCGAGAAATAAAGGAAATAGAAAATTAATAAATAGGATAGGTAAATAAATAAAAAAAAAATGAAAAGATAAAAAATGAATATATATACAAAATAAGACAAAAAAATAATAAAAGAAAAATAATAATAATAATAAAAAGAAAAAGCCTACTCATAGATTACTGTAGTGGGTTTCTCAAAAAAATGTCATGAAGGGGCACCACATTTTGTAATATTTACTCTGTGTTCCCGGGAGAGTGCAACAGATTTTCTCTAAGCATATTTTTTTAACTTTGGACAGCAGGCTAGCCGTTTCCCCCTGCTTCCAGTCTTTATGCTAAGCTAAGCTAACCTCTTACTCCATGCACAGACTTACAGAACCCATTACTGCCTGCACACATAAACCCATACGTTATACTCTACACACACTGGTTCCTTTGGGAAAGGCTTGCCCGGGTGAGGCGCGGCTGTTTGTCACACTGCCTGTCTGATTCAGGTAGTCAGGGTCATGTGACATGTTGACCTTGCTGTTTGCCTTCACAGGGCGATTGCTGGGACTTGACTCCGTCTCTCAGACTGGAATTGATCCACACATCTGTTGTCAGACTTCTCTTTTGTCTTTCCTGTCTTCTGTGCGCTTTTTCTCGTTAGTGTTCTTGTGACTTCCCTCTCTCTCTGAGTTTTAAAGCCTCAGGCTCTAACTGTGGTGAACGGAGCTGTTTATGTATAAAACAGTAAAACACATGGACTCATATTCAGTCCTTCTTTTCTTCCTCTCTTTCTTAAAGCCTCTTTTTGAATAACATGAATTACAGGAAGCCTTCCAAACTTGAATGGTTGCCATGAGGTTTAGGAGGGGAAAACGGCCAGCCCAAAGAAGCCATAAAAAAACTTATGGATATGAACTTGAAGGAAACAGAAATATGAGTTTTAGATTATGGGGTATAAATTTAACAGGAATTGTTTCGTCATCTCTGAATAAAACCTTCAGTCAGAAGAACAAATTATGACAAGAGCCTTGGATCACTGGGCAGGGCTGCAGTAAATCCATCAGCTGCTACACCTTTTAGATTTACAGCAGGAACACCCTCCTTTATTCAGTGAACTCCCTCTTCTTATTTCATTAATCCAACAAAGGTTCCTGTATGTTTCAACTGATTCTGCTGTAAGCTTCACTTTAAACCAGTTTACACACATTTACACCTTTTTAGATAGGCCTGTTTCAACGTCCCACATCGGTCCCACAAACCCATAACTGAATACTACTGTAGGAACGCTGGCTCACAGGAAGTTCCACATTCAACCTCATCAGTTGTTTTGGCGTGCGTTTACATAAGAAAATCTTTGGAGTAAAATTCAATTTGTTTGTTGTCCTTGTTTTCTCTGTTTAGCATCTGATATATCCAGACCAGATTTTGGATAGCGCCGTCCACATATCTGTGGTCTTTTCTGTCAGATGGCTCAGTAGTCTAGTTTTTCCTGTTTTCCATTTTCTCTGATTGTCGTGGAACAGCAGCAGATACGATGCATATCACTTTACATGGTTCCGATACAATTCAACGACAATATTTGGCTCATCTAGAGCGATGCGATACGATACGATACGATACGATACGATACGATACGATACGATACGATACGATACGATACAATTCAATGATTTGAAATCGATAAAGAAACTTTTTTTCTGACTGTGAAATAACTAGCTGGATACGGGACAGTGCCGGTCAGGATTCCTCAAAGTTATTCTTGTATTCAGGGATAAATTTATTATGTATATACTGTAAACTATTAAGTTAACTATAAAATATTAAGTAAACGCAATGATTAATGGCAAATACATAAACCTTTTATTTGAAAGTAATAAAAGTGCAACTTCAGGACCTGTTGCTTCACTTCTCAAGATACAAGGCAGTGCAATATTTAAACAAAAAATATAATAAACCAAATTCTATTCAAATTAAATGAACAGTGTTTTAACCTGCTGCTTCTGTCCTCATTTTAAATATAAGAGGTAGAACAATAATATTAAACAAGAAATAAAGTGCAACCAACATTTCTTCAGGTTGATGAACAGTGGTTTAAGCCGCTGCTATTGTTTTCATTTTCAATAAAAAGGTAGTGCAATATTGAAAATGTTGAAAAACACTTTTGTTAAATATTATTATTTAACAAAAAAAGTACAACTAACTACTCATCAGGTTGAATGAGTAGTAGTAGTAGCAAATTCTTAGTATCGATACAATTGATTATTTACATTGCAAATCGATTTTATATTGATATACGTTCTCCGTGAAGGACAACTTGCCGAGTACCCTATCGATGTAGTTGGATCGTAGGAATATAAGTCGATACATCGACTTAGTAGATGAATCGTCACACCCATACCGAGTTTTAAAGAATAGTTTGGATATTACACCTATTCGTTTTCATCCTAAGAGTTGGATGAGAAGATTGATACTACTCTCACATCTGTACGGTAGATGTGTAAGACTGACAGACAGACAGACAGAGAGTGGTATCGATCATCTCATCCACTCTCACCAAACAAAAGCGAAAAGGCACATTCCCCAAAATGTCAGACTCTTCCTTTAACTTACAGGACATGAGAGGGATCAGTCTTTACTCTGAGTCTCAGAATGAAAGCAAATGAGCATTTTTATTTTTTCATTTTGCGAGCGGCGCTCCACGCCAAGAGGTAGAGCTTCAGCCTAGTCGGGCGGCACCGTTCTCCCTGTAGGAAAACAATGGCACAGCCAGCGCAGAGCAGTTTTACCTCTGATCATGTGTGGGCGGATTAAGTGTCTGAATCCCCTCCGGTTTCATTTCTGCAGCTGATCCTGACCTTGACCTCTGAAGTTTCCCCTCCTTGAAGCTCAATATTTTCCATAAAACCAGTATTTCTGTTTGACGTTAGCACCTTCAAAGTGAACCCTGTGTTCACACATTTTCTTAGCTCAAGTTTCATTCAGTTCAGGTTTTAACTTGTTCGTCTGTGTTTGTCTGATTCGTATATCAGCCGAAATTTAGAATACACGGAGACACACATGGCTCAAGGACATAATGAATGAACTCTTCATGTATTTAATTTCATTGGAAGTTAATCCAGTGTTGTGTACACTGTATTTTCTGGGTCTCTTATCACCATCTTTGACCGTATAACTTGGAGGGTGCCAGAGAGTTTGGTTGAGCTTCATGCGTCATCAGCCAAGAACTCACCATCCATCCATCTAAACAGTATCTTACCTGTTCCAGCTTCCTGTGTTTTCTCTGGCAGAAAGTTCCCACTCTTTAGCCTTCCTCCCCTGAAACCCCCTTGCATTAATTAAGAGCTGGACCGACGTCTTGACGCCCACGGAGTGAAGGCTGATCCTCTCCTGGAGAGAGGCAAAGCTGGGCTGATCTGACGAGCTCAGAGGGAAGGGAGAGAAAGAGAGGGAGACTTATAATGTCATTTTCAAAAGGGAGTTTGATTTCATCCTGCAGGTATTTGGAAACGGAGAGAGCGAGGCAGGCTCCAGGGATAAGGCTCGCCTTTGTGTAAACTTTCCACTGTATGAAAAAAAAAAAGGACTGCTTTAATTTGTGCTTAAGAATACCGGAGGAGCTGCGGTGGAAAGTCGGGGGCAAGTGGCGGGCATGGTTTTGATTAAACGTTATGAGGTACCGCGGGGAGCGTTGCCAGAGCGTTTGCACGTTCTCCATTCCGGCCGTCAGTCAGCGCTCGATCTGCTGCTGAAGCTCAGAGGAGAAGAGACGGAGAGGCTGAATGAGAAAACCAGAGAAGAACAACAGGAACATTTCTCAGTGTATCCACCTCAGAACAAAAAGCTGTCGTAGAGCACATGTTAGCCAGCTGAACAGGCTGTGCTCATACAATGTTCGTAGCTATACCTACCAAAAGTAATGCACTGTACTCATATAATTAATCCCCATAATTGTTAATTAACCCTAACCAAGTCGATCTTTTACAAAACCTAAATAAAATGTAAGTGATAATGTACAGCGTGCAGGTCATTGTTGTGAAATAAACCCCTTAAGGGCGATGCAGCAGCCCGACGCCAAGCAGTTATTGCAGCTTTATGTCTCCTTCACTCACGCTGAAGAACTTCCACACCGACGATATGTTGTTGTGTGTGCTCGAACATTACTGTCTGTGCCGCTGTGTGCCGACGGTTAACTATTCTGAGGCGGCAACATACGTATGTAAATGTGACTGGCAGCAAATTGGAAAATACGACACTGACATTTTGTTTGGCCACCGCCCTGCAACCTTTAGGAGACCAGCAGCAGGTCCTGAGTCTATTCAGTCCAATGGGAGAAGTGAACGTGAGCCCAGATTATGACTGATCTTCGCAACCAGAAAGAAGGAGGAAGTGAGTTTTGTGACGTGTGCAAAGTTCATGGGGATTGGTTGAATTTGCATGAATTGTTGCGATCGCAAATTCCTGGAGGGACCGACTTATTTCTTCATCTGTTTTTTCTGGTAGCTCGTTTCAGAAAAACGTCACACCAAAGCTCCTGTCTGTGGTCGGTTGTTTTGAAAGAACACATCAGGAACACACATATATACAGAGAGTGTAGTTTATCAGTGAGTAAGACGATTCAGATCGGCTTTATGTTTTATATATACTATATATTATATATAGCCACCTATGAGATTGCATCATTGGAGTTGCTGTTCAGCGGTGGTTTTTGATAAGCTGGCCTTTGTGCAACGCTGGCTCGTGTTCCTCAGTTATTGGTCTAATCCATCTATTCCTAATTAAAATGTGACATAACACAGCTTTTACAATGCTAGATGATTAGGAGGTCACGGCCTGCTGAGAACAATGAGATCAATGTCACATAAAAACTTGCATGACCTGTTTTTTGTGATGAAACCAGCAGGTTACTGGCCAAGAAACCCTGGAGAATACTGGCAGGATGTCAATGTGTGATTGAGTTAAAAAGACATGCTGTTAGAAAATCACATTTTCACCTCAATCCACCAAATTTACAAATGAAGTTCAGTTCACTATCAAGCAAATATATTGATTTTGGCATTAAAAAATCTGTTTCAAAATCGCGATACATAGGTGAATCGATTTTTTCCCCCCCTTACCCCTAATTGTTTTGAATATTTGAACACATCCACCCCAAACACACTCCTCGTCTCTCAAACACACACCTCTTTGTTAGTCTGTGTTCAAACATTTCCCCGCTGATTTCTCCAAGACATCCCATCACCACACACATCAACACATCATGAGGCCTGGTTGTTTTTCAGCACGGCGCTCTCTCATATCTCCTCTCAGCGGTCTGCACATGGCCTGCTGCTGAGTTTAATATTCAATCTCCACCTGTGAGCTCTTCAGTTTTCACACAGCTCACCGCTGATCCCACACAACCCTGATCTCTAATCTCCCTGTGTGTTAGGAGAGAGAGGGATGCAATGGGATTAGACTGACACAAAGATGTTCAGAGTTTGTATCTCAGACTGACAGAAAAGGAAAAAGAAGTCTGATTGTATAGAAGTCTATGAGAAAATGAGTCTACTTCTCACTTGATTTATTACCTCAGTAAACATTGTAAACATGAGTTTATGGTCTCAATCTCTAGTTTCAAATCTTCTTCAATACAGCATGATGTTCATTTAGTAAATTATGATCCCATTTAGAGTCAAATAGACCTTAAAGCAGGGGATGCTTTAGGGCGGGGCTACCTTGTGATTGACAGGTCGCTACCACGGCGTTGTCCGGTCTGGTAGTTGTCCGTGTTTTCGTCTTACGACTTTAACCCTTTCACGGTGTGTTTTCAGTTCATCAAAGTTAATTGTAACCTTTTTGGTCACCTAAAAATGTCTTATTCAGTGTTCGGTTGTTTTTAGCTCCACCCACTCATGTCACTTCTGGTTGCAAGAAGATGGCGACAGCCAAAAACCAAGATGGCAACGACCAAAAACCAAGATGGCCAAAAACCAAGATGGTGACGACCAAAAACAAAGATGGCAATGGCCAAAAACCAAAATGGCGATGGCAAAAAAACAAGATGGCAACGACCAAAAACCAAGATGGCCAAAAACCAAGATGGCCAAAAACCAAGATGGTGACGGCCAAAAACCAAGATGGCGATGACAAAAAAACAAGATGGCAACAAGCAAAAACCAAAATGGCCAAAAACCAAGATGGTGACGACCAAAAACCGCGATGGCCAAAAACCAAGAGGGCGACGGCCAAAAACCAAGATGGTGACGACCAAAAACCAACATGACCAAAAACTAAGATGGTGTCGACCAAAAACCAAGATGGTAATGGTCAAAAACCAAGATGGCCAAAAACCAAGATGGCCAAAAACCAAGATGGTGACGACCAAAACCAACATGGCCAAAAACCAAGATGGTAATGGTCAAAAACTAAGATGGCCAAAAACTAAGATGGTGATGACCAAAAACCAAGATAGCAACAGCCAAAAATCATTGGCGACGGCCAAAAACCAAGATGGTGACGACCAAAAACCAACATGGCCAAAAACTAAGATGGTGACGACCAAAAACCAACATGGCCAAAAACCAAGACGGCGAGGGCCAAAAAACCAAGATTGCGACGTCCACTTCTTATATACATTCCGTGGTGAAATTCGATTTCTGTCAATGGATCCTCCTAAAAAGTTCCTTTTAAATACTGAAAAGCCTAGCTCTATAGAAGTGTACCCTAAACTTAACCAAACACGACACCATACAGCTTTAAAGTATTCTCCAAAATGTATTTGGTAAAAGTAAAATATAAACATAATTTTTAGGGGACAGGGTTAATAAACTCATCCTCGTCCTCCTCGTCCTCCTCTTATAAATGGTTTATGAGAACATAAATATGTATGTGCGTATTCAGTGTGTGTTGTGTGTGTGTTGCTCTCACATAGCTGACCTCGTCTGTCTGGTCTCCGAGGTGAAGTCATTGTTCGCCGCCGGCCTGCACCTGCTAACCACACAGAGTCTGACCAGATGAAATATTTCATCACACTCGGCCGTTTCAATAGAGACGGACACAATGTCTTTTGTTTGAGGAGGAAAAACTCATAACTGAGAGTGGAGGTCACTCATTTGTTCAGAGGCTCTCGGGGATTTATCTATGTGACAGGAAATGAGCTGGTGTTTGTCCGTCAACAAGCTCAGAGCAGCCTGATAGAAAAATCTAAAAAAGCAAAGTATGTAAAAATCTCAATGTTCTCATGATAGTTGAGACTTCCTGAACTTGGCTGCTCTTCAACATACAGTATAGGATGGGAGGATTAATGCAGGACAGAGCTCTTTGTACTCAGCAGAGAAATGAAAAACTATTTTCAATTTAATGAGGAAGAGTGAAAGAGCACAGTATGCTCATAAAAGTGCGGGGAACAAAATGGGTTTTATGAAATATTGGAGACACGAGACACACTCCACCCAATATGAAACCTTACATTTCCTGCTTTTAAAGGACACCGGATGGCTTTTTAAAGTATGAATCATACACTGAACTTATATTCCACTGCATTCGTTTTCCTCCTCACAGCTCCACTAACCACCACCAACGTCTCCAGTAGGAAACAGTGAATCTGGAGAAGACAGGCTCAACATTTGGTTGCAGAAACCACAGAGAAAAAACATAACGCTCCTCCCTGAGTTCAAAACATTAATGGTTATGATGGCTGCCCGTCTCACAGGCCACTGACAAGTCCAAAGTGTGTAAAACAACCTGACAGAAGGTCATGAACTTGCTTGAGTCTCGTCCCAAGTCCCAAGTCAAGTCCCAACTCAGATCTCGAGTCCTAAACAAGCCATATGCACTCCTTACCAAATGTAACGTAGTTTTAAAAGAGGAATAACTGGATCCAACTGGTGCTCAGTAACGTAACGTTAGTTCTTCATGTTTTTTTCCTGAAACTTGATTGGATGCTGTTGGATTTGTTCAAACAAAGTGGATCTGGGGTGTTAAGTGTAAGATAATCAAATGCAAGTCCCAATAACATTCAGCGGATATACAGAGTTCGGAGTTCGATAAAAAAAAACATAACACCACTTTTCAGAGATTTAGCAATAAGCAACAAAAGATAGAAATTCAGTTTGTTCAGTTCAGTTCAAAATGTAATCTGTAAATGCACTGAATGTTACCTTCTCTGTAACCACTTCAAGATCTGACTGACTTCACCAGGCCAAGATGACCCCCCTTTTAAACTAACAGCCCCTCCCCTGGGCGTATTACTTACATAGAAAATTACAATTAACAACATTCTTCAGCAGAGAAGACATTTATAGCCCCTTTAACCTAGAGGCGTATTTTACCTATAAATTCGACTCCTCCGTCTAAACATCCCCCCCCCCCTCAAACAAAACAAGTTAATTTGCAACAAAGTCACAATGAAAAATAATAAACATATTTATGCTGATCACATGACATTAATAAAACACGCGAGAAAACGCTCTTCTTAACGGGGGAACTTGTTACGCCCCTGTTTTGCTCATCAAACCCATGAAGGGGACATGACAGTCAGTGATTGCTACTCTATGGGTGAGATGTCTCAGTGGAAAGTCCCAAAGATACCAGAGGCAGACAGGATCAAAGAATTATCACCGTGACTATTTATAACGCTCTCAAAATAACAGACACTATTAGAACTGAGGATGGATTGCTTGGCCAAAGGAAAAGGAGGAGCTATAGCCCCTCAGAATTGTATAAAAGTGCATTGTGCAGTGTTAGTCAGTCTGATCCCGGGATAGGCTCGAGTTTGTTGGTGTTGCTGTCTTGGAGAACACAATAAACTCTGCTTTTGCACCAGACTTTGAGCCTCTCCAGTGAGGCGATACTACCCTGAAAAGATGGACCCGTCTTGGTTGGAAAGAGAAGTGCTGAAAGAAGAAGAATGTCCGTCTAAATTCCTGCACAACTTCCAGCGCAAATGGAGCGATGAAACAGGGAGTGCTTGGAACGTCGACGGCATCAGTGAAATGCTCTTCAAACTGATGTTGAAGAAGGCAATGCCTTCTGAAGTATATATATAACAAAAAAAACAACTTCTCAACTGTCCGGGCATGGGCCATGCTGCCTCACTACCAACTGGGCTCCTCCTCCGTCTCCTCTCTCCTCCCTAAAATGATTGCCCATGGATAGAAAAGGGCAAACGTTTTTTTAAAGTATTCTTTAGTTTTCTTTATTTCTTTATTTTTTTTATCTATCTATTTAATTTTCATTTATTTATTTATTTATTTGTTTTATCCGTTTTTTTTTCTTCTTTTTCTTCATTTTGTTTTATCCATATTTCATTTTATTTTATTTTGTTAGCCATCTCTGCTCTCCTCCCTCAAATGATTGCCTATGGATAGAAAAGGGCAAAAGCCCTGAGCTGTCGACCAGGCTCACGAATTTACGTTTACGTTTACGTTTACGTTTACGTTTACGTGTTAGTCAGTCTGATCCCGGGACAGGCTCAAGTTTGTTGGTGTTGCTGTCTTGGAGAACACAATTAACTGCTTTTGCACCAGACTTTGATCCTCTCCAGAGAGTTATTGGGCATCCTGTGTGGACTCTTTTTGACAACTTGAATACTAATTTTGTAGACGGTTGATCAAGTGTTTCTAGACACATCTGGCCCAGGTCTGGAACATTTTTGCTTCACCAAGTCCTTTCAAATACAACGCGACAATGCCACCTCTGCGCTCTGAAACCTGCGCCGCAACACAGCGGATTTTTGCTGCATCAAGCAAAGCCCAACTTCGGGTGCTGTGATGTGTGCTGAACCAGCCGATTAGACTGTTGTTAAATAGGCGTTGTCAGTTGCTTTAAGCCCCATAGATGTGGGTCAATAGGGGACTACTACACGCACTAGTATGTTTTATCATTTATTCACATGATAGATCACCGATGTAGTTTTATTTCCTAAACCTAAAGAAGTTGTAGTTTTGTTGCCTAAACCTAAAGAAGTTGTAGTTGTATTGCCTCATATCAGTATGGTCATGAGAGCCTACTCGGTCTGATGTATACCAATCTGGAATCATTTAAGCTCATTAGACCAGCTGGTTGCCATAGCTACAATAAACAATTAGTGAAGCACACACACACAACAAACAGAAAATCAACATGTCTGATGTTGTCCTCCTCCCTCTCCTCGGTTTCTCCCCTTCTCCTCTTCTTCCTGTCAGGTCATGTCAAAACCTGCTCCACATCTGGCCTGACAAACAGCAGTAAAACAGGCCCTTTGTTATTCAATAACTTAATTGGTATCACTTAGATGAGGGGAGGGGAAAGGCCCAAAGGCTTACCAGACACTTCCTGAGGGAGGAAGAAACAGAAGGAGGGAGAGAGGGAGGGAGAGCCACTATAGGTAGGAATGAAACTGGAAGGTAAAAATGTTAAAATATTTGTGTAACTTGTGTTACTCCGCCCGGGAATGAGCAAGATTTAAAGAATGTCTCATAAAATGAAGGGAGAACATGCTGAGTGGAGTGACGCTAATTAAAAGCAGCAGAGCGGGAGACAGGATAGAAAGCAAGTAGTTAAAGCTGACAAGAGGATGGGATGAGTTACACTCCAAACACCTCCTTCTTGCTGCTATAAGTGGGCATGAAGAGGCTGGCCGTGGCCTATTCCTGCCAGAGGTCAAAAGGTCGCCTGTTGAGAGGTGGAGGTCAAGGGGAACAAGCCCCACAGCAGTGAAGTGTTTGGAGAGGAGCTTTGCAAGATAAAGATGGAAAGGACTCCAAGAACATCAGGAGACGTTTTGAGTCATAAACAATAACGAAATCAAAGAAATTTGTCGATTGAGTATCAAATAGTCAAAGCCTGCAGGGTTGAGAGGTAGCTCCGTGATGCTTGTAGCTCGGGGGAATGCAATGGATTTTAATGTAAAAAATAAATACGTAAACTTGCCATATCAAATTCTCAAACCATTCCTGCATCAAAATCAATTTCTCTGCTGTTGTTCAGTCCATTCCAAACCATCGCTGCTTCGCTAATAAATCGCTAAATATGCTACATCGGAGCAACGAGGCAGCGTTCATATGAGACGATCCTATACCTGCCGATTTACGTCCAAAGTAGGGCTGTCAAAATAATGTGATGATAACACTTTAAAGCAATTCATTTTAAACGGCACTAATTTCTGTAACGCTTTTAACACAACTTTTGATCTTTTTCTCTTGTAGCAGGCTCAGTTGTGAAGATGCTGGTATCATATGAAACTAGAAACCTAAGGAATCCATTGGTACCAACCATGTCATACTAGCTTATAGCGAAGGAGGCTAAAATAAACGCTCCAAACGTGCGCTAAATTATTGGCGAGGAAAACTATCATGGCCATTTTCAAAGGGGTCCATTGACCTCTACCCTCCAGATATGTGAATGAAAATGGGTTCTATGGTACCCACGAGTCTCCCCCTTTACAGACATGCCCACTTTATGATCATCACATGCAGTTTGGGCAAGTCTAGTCAAGTCATGCACTCTGACACACTGACAGCTGTTGTTGCTGTTGGGCTGCAGTTTGCCATGTTATGAGTTGAGCATATTTTTTTATGCTAAATTGCAGTACTTGTGAGGGTTTCTGGACAATATTTGTCATTGTTTTGTGTCTGTTAATTGATTTCCAATAATAAATATATACATACATTTGCATAAGCAGCATATTTGCCCACTCCCATGTTGAAAATAATATTAAATACTTGACAAATCTCCCTTTAAGGTACATTTTGAGCAGATAAAAAATGGCAATTGCAATTAATTTGCAGTTAATCAAGATTAAATATTTTAATCAATTGAAAGCTCTTGTCCAAAGCTTAAGTTACGCCACTACCAGTGTCGCGTAACTTAACTACGATCTTTCCTAAACCTAATTAGTGTTTTCTTGCCTAACCCTAATGAAGTTGTTTCCTGTGAAGAAGGAAGTTTTATTTTAAAAAGAACCGGAGCGTAAATTGGCGCATTTCTTGGAAAATGCATGAAAAATTAGGAATAACTTTTCACAAGGTGTCATACAACTGTTGTCAGAGGACACGTTGCCATGGAGATGAAATGATAGATTTAACTTACTGTGTACAAGCATCATCAGCGCTGCAACTGCTCCTCTGCACTCTCTGTGTTTCAGTCTGCACGCATGAATGCTCCTTCCCATGCTCATGCATGATTTATGCCTCTTGCACATTGTGTGCATGTTTGCAGCAGATGGTTTGAAGGCACGCCGTGGTGTAGTGTTAGTCTCGTCTGTTGTGCTTTGCAGTGAAGGCCTGAAAAAGGTGCAAGTCGCTGCTAATCCCTGCTCTGTGCAGTCATCTCCTATCACAACATGACCCTGCCTGGCCCTGAAGGCCTATTGTTGTCCCGCAAAAATACTGGAGCCCAATAAACCCTCAGCTGCTGCTCCAAGACCCCTAGATCACTGCAAACTAGAGATGCACCGATCCAACTCTTTCAGTCCCGATAGCGACCCTGGGCTTTGGGCACCGCATCCGATACCAGTGTCTTAATTATTAATAAGCTGTATGCCTCACTGTTTGGAAGTGACTGGGATCATTCTTTTATGTGTAAGGCTATATCAGAACGTGACTTAAACATTACTTTCCTAACAAATAAATACATAGATATACATTTACAGAATTGTTATTTATTATTAAATAATAAATCGTACACCAGTAACTTGGTAATAATCTTCAAACGAACAAGAATTACAATTGAAATGTAAACCTTTTTAATGCAGCAACAAATTGGCCAAAACTTAAACAGGAATTAAAATTCCAGTATATAATGTATATAGTATATAAACATAGAATTGAATTGAACAGATCTGGTTCTCGGCAGTAAGTCACCAATCCTGTTCGTGGATATTAAAAGACAGGATATTGAGGCGTAGTCGGGGGGAGGAGGGTTTGCAGTTCGGTGTGCTGAAGATCTCATCGCTCCTTTTGCAGATGATGTGGTCCTGTTGGCATCATCGATCTGTGACCTCCAGTACTCACTGCATCGGTTCGCAGCCGAGTGTGAAGCGGTGGAATGAGGATCAGTACCTTCTAAATCAAAGGCCATGGTTCTCAGCGGGAAATCGGTGGATTGCCTGGGAAACCGGGTGTTGTCTCGCGAATGAGGGGACTATGGAACGTGAGATTGGCCGGAGAATCAGCACAGCGGGGGGCGGTATTGCATTGTGAAAGAGAGCTGAGCCGGGAAGGCAAAGCTCTCGATCTACCTGTCAATCTTCGTTCCTACTCTCACCTATGGTCATGAGAGCTGGGTCATGACCGAAAGAACGAGAATCGCAGGTACAGGCGGGCGAAATGGGTTTTCTCAGGAGGGTGGCTGGCGTCTCCCTTAGAGATAAGGTGAGAAGCTCAGTCATCCTTGAGGGACTCGGAGTAGAGCCGCTGCTCCTTTGAGTTGAAAGGAGCCAGCTGAGGTGGTTCGGGCATCTGGTAAAGATGCCCCCTGGGCGCCTCCCTACGGAGGTGTTCCAGGCACGACCAGCTGGGAGGAGGCCACGGGAAGACCCAGGACTAGGTGGAGAGATTATATCTCCACACTGGCCTGGGAACGCCTCGGGATCCCCAGTCAGAGCTGGTTAATGTGGCCCGGGAAAGGGAAGTTTGGGGTCCCCTGCTGGAGCTGTTGCCCCCGCGACCCGACCCCGGATAAGCGGTTGAAGATGAAATGAGATGAGATGAGATCGGCTCCATTGTCACCAATACCCGAATCCAGCTATTTGAGTCAATATCGGCCCAATATCTGATCTGGTATCGGTATCGGTGCGTCCCCTAACTGCTACATCACCTACCTGCATGTTACCTCTGCTGACTGCACCTCCTTTTATTCAGATCAACCTGGAAACCTGTAAACTCTAGTGGAATTTTAAAGACTTTGCTGCTTCTTCTTCTGCAAAATTTAGAAAATTTCTTCATTGTAAAAATCATTTGACAAAAGATGATTATTTAACCATTGAAACGTTCCCATTTCTGCCTCTTCATCATCACATTCTTTCATTAGTATATCACAAGAACTCCACTTCACATACTTTAAAAAATGTTTTAAACAGTTTCAACAATCTGCGGGAGCTCGGTGGTCCTGTGTCGCGGCTGTGTTAAAGACTTTTTCATTTTAGTTAAATTCCGCCCCAGAGAACATGGAAGTGATTACGGGCCCTGGGTAAGAGGAGACCTTTGGTCCACAGGCAAATGAATGGCAATTAAAGCTAATTCAATTAAACATTGTATTGCATTTCAGAGAGGAAGAGAGCCATCCACAGCTTTATCCACTGTGCTTTTCTCATGAGAATAAGGAACATGAGCTCCCAACCCACACAGTGTGGGAAGCCATTTTGGAGAGAACTACAAAGTGAGTCTGCACTGCGTCTTGATTCAGTTCATTTAGTCTAAAAGCAGTGATGTAAACACTTCTATCAGTCTCAAAGGTGAGTTCCACTAAACTGGGCATTTAGAGCTATTTTGAAATTCAATTCTCTTTTTTAATTCAATCTGAACCTGAAGATGTTTGAGATCATTCAAGACCAGAACAAATCAGTTAACATCTGTCAGAACAAGTCAAGATGCAAGTCTCACAGATCTGAATGTTAACCATTAAATGTTCATAGACGTAATGCTTAAATGTGCAAGCTGCGTGGCTATGTAAAGCCTGTCTTCATTTGTTATAGTTTCAAGAATTTACCAGATTAAACTTAAAGAATACAGGCCTTTACACACCAGGAGCATGACAAATACAAGACATGCAAATGTGACTATTTATACCAGCAATGATGCAAATTTGCAAGTTTGGAGCATTATTTAGCCTCCTTCCTGACAAGCTAGTATGACATGGTTGGTACCAATGGATTCCTGAGCCACTACAATCATAAATGTGTTAAAGAAATCCTTGGTGTAAAAACGAATTTGCGTTAATACGTTATTATCGCATAAAACACAGACTTTCGCTCAGGAGACCAGAAGTCAAATTGATTCATTTGTCACATAACTTCCGGTGTTATTTCAACTCAAACAGCGATCTTTTCTTAAACCTGACTAAGTAGTTTGTTGCCTAAGCCTAAGGAAGGTGTTTCCTTTGAAAATGGAAGTTTATTTTGAAAAGGCTGTATGCATGCAACGAGCATTGACATTGTATGGTGCTGGACTTTTGTAGGAAATCTTTTCCTAAACCTAACTAAATAGTTTTATTTTGAAAAGCCTGGAGCAGAAATTGATACGTGTGTCACGTGTTGTTGGACATTTGTAGGTAAAAGCACGAAAAAAGACGTCACAAAAAAAGGGAAATTTCTGTCCACAAATCAAATGGATTCAATGTCATGACTATTTCACCAACTGCTGTGAGACTGTGTTGTCATTTTCTGTGTCCAACCAGCATTGAATGTTGTTGTTTTAACCATGACCATCGCCGTCCCCTAACCTTAACAAAGCCCTCATTGTAACCCAAAACCATGATGTAATTTGAAAACCAAATAAAAGGAGAGTGGTCACTTCAGGTCAAACTTCACCTCCTTACCTTCATGATAGAATGACAACCGGCAAAAAAAAATGCCTGCCACGGCCCTTAGGGGCCAAATTTGTGGTGCCCCGATATCTATATTTATTTTTATAACATATAACCTACATCTGTGTCAAATTTGTTGCTTTTATTGCAAAATGCACTATTGATGTGCTTAACTGCGCTTAGCATTGGTTTTAAATTGGAAATATTGCCAAATAGGCACTTCTGTTTTTCGCTTCGACACCAAATCCTCCGCCATCGTCTTGTCTGTCAACTCTCTCTTGTCCCGTGTGTGAAATCTGACTCCTGCTGGTCCTGAGCTGAGACTCCTTACAAAGCAGAGGCTTTCACTTTCAGTTTGTAGCGTCAGTCATCCGATTATGTGTTGCTAACACGGCGCTGATACGCGGTAAATTAGCTGAATGGGTTTTATTTCTGTAAAAAAGCAAAATGACGGTGGGTACGTAATCGGTGTATGCCCAACCACCGTGTAACACCGACTACCGCGGCAAGCCTATTGTCTAGTAAAGCAGACTTGCCCAAAAATATCTTAAATAAATGGTTTTGGAAGCCCAGAAAAATGTTTTTTTGCTGATAGAGGCGTCAGATCAGAAAACGCTTCTATGAGTCGCTCTAGAAGGTACTGACAGTTGTTTGATTTTGGAGGACTTGTTGGAGGATTCACAGGATCAAGATGAATCACCAGGATATAAAACGTCAGTTCAGGATCCCCTTTAAAGATTAGAAATGCATTCCAGGAAATGGACCGTAGATCTGTGTTGTGAATTAGTGCCAAAAGGTTTAGTGCATTCGTAAATGATTTTAAACACTGTGAAGTATGCGGTTCCCTTTTAACCGAGGACGTCCAAACTCTTTGTGCCAGAATTTGATCTTCAAATGGCCAAAAGACACGAAGCGGCTTTCAGTGTGCTAACAGCTGTAGTACCTCTTATCTCTCTCTCACTGGCCTTTCTACGTTACACAGGTATGTCAGCACTGATAGCAAGATATACTGCTGCACAAACGGGTCGCACATGGAATTCATGGCTGTAATATGGTAGGTTAGGTACAGTGTATGTATGCACACACACACTGAACCGGGGGAGTTGGAGGGTCCGTTTAAACCATTATCAAGTCCAACAATCTGTCTGCAGTTGGATTTCACCCCATTCACTCTTTCTTCTGCACAATCCATCCACCCCCACCAGCAAGCCCTTGACTGCTTTCATTACAACCAGATTGTTCAAATAAATCACCCCCCCCCGACCGCCGCCAACCAACTCCCCTGCTTTCTTTTCCTCTCTGTCTCTTTCTTTTCTCTCAGCACCCTGCAGCAGGTCTCTAAACGAGAAGCACATTTCAGGGCTAATGAGGGTGATGGGCTGTGAAGTTGGGATTTGTTTAATTTCGTGACTCTTTGCTGCTCCTCCAGTGTATGTTGTGTATGTAATGACTGTCTATATGACCTGAGGCCTGTACTACGAAGGCGAGGTCAACATACCCAGGGTATCCTTCTCGTTATCTGGCTTAACTAACCCTAACAAACGGGATCCCGCTAAAGCTGGGCATACACTGTACGATTTTAGAGATATAGTTGTGTACTTCCTACTCCTACTGTACGAGTAGATCGTTTGTGTTGTAAAGCCAAAGCTCCCGATTTTATGTGCTCACACTGTTACGGTCCCGATCATCAGCCACGACCTGATTGCTCACACTGTACGTGTGAAATAGAAAAAAACACGGCCGGTCGGCTCTGCAGGCCGTTCTGGCTGTTGACAGTTGTCAATAAGGTTAGTTTGAAAAGCTCCGAGGCAGGTAAAGTTAGTTTGCTAGCAGAGGTCTGTACGGGCATGGATGTATTAAAAGAACTGGATACAGCGTTGGAGGCGGGGCCCCGGTCATTCCTATGAGAGTTGCTCATTGGCACCTGAAGCCTAAATGGCTCGACTTCCGTCTGGAAAAGTACCCGGATCTTGGTGGAGTAGCGTCTGAGATGATTGTAGTAGCGTCCGCTCGGTCACACGACTCGGTCACGAGGTCCCAACGTCACGCTGTCACGGCTTGCGCTCCAGCCTCGGTCTGGGTCTCATTCACATGAACGGAGGAAGGGAAATAACTTTTAGCTATTAGTGTGTTTTACAACTTTAAGAACTTAAAGGGACTGTTTGTAACTTCTTACACGTATAAATCATTGCGGGTCGGTGTCCCATGCGCGCTCGCGTGTGGCTACGCTGTTCAGACTCAGTCTCCAACACAAACTACATGGAAGCACCAAAACCGCAAAGTTATATCTAGTGAAGCCCGTCTGTTAAACAGTGTTGGCCGCGGTCGGAGGACGCGGGGGAGACCGTAGCTTTGGTCTCCAGGACCGGAGTCTCTGTTGTACTCTGCTTCAGAGCAGTTGCAAAACAAACCGCAGCAAGCCGAATCAAGGAAAGCAGAAAACGCTGGAGGGTCCGCGTGGATACGACCTGCACCCTCACATGTTAAATCCAAAGTGGTAAACACTAAACATCCAGTAAAGTATGGAAACACTTTGGGTTTCACAACATTGCAGGAAAAGCAGAGCTAGACATCACGGCCAAAGCTGCACGCTAACTCTGTCATGGACAGGAAACCACGTGTTTAAAACTGCAACCGTAATCCAGGAGAAAACGTAATTGAGAATGCACTTTAGTTGTATAGTTGTATGTAATTTTGTAGGAGACAGGGTATGATCAACCCTGCGGGGATTCAGTGTTGTGCTCGAGGTTTATTTGACAGTAAAGAATGAGCCGTGGGAACTAGATTCTCACTCATTTCTTTCATCCAAGGAAACAAACATTCTTCAAGTGGCTCAATTTCAGTTCCCTTTTCTATCAATCTGCACTATTATGACCTTTTATTAGCTTTAATTTGACTTCTGTGTACACTACAAACACCTAAAAAACCTGTTTCTTTCCTTACTGCCACGGTTATAGTCTGCCATCCGAGGTCACACCCTTCAAAAGTGGTTCTTGTTTTAGAAAACGCTCAAAACAACCA
Source organism: Sebastes umbrosus (assembly GCF_015220745.1). NCBI lineage: Eukaryota > Metazoa > Chordata > Actinopteri > Perciformes > Sebastidae > Sebastes > Sebastes umbrosus. The sequence continues at coordinate 4,382,769 of NC_051271.1, forward strand.
AACAGAAATGTTTAGCTCCCAGTAATTTTCTGTGGAATTCACGAGGATAATCTAAAAACGCCGCCCTCTGAGCCACAGTGGCTGCTGTCAATCCTGCAGCTCTTTAGAAGAATCCCCTAAATGTTAATCTCCTTTTCATTAGAAGCTAAAGGGTATAATCTGTTCAGTAAATATATAATTAGGTATTTGTGTTGCTGTAATGAATTTCTACTGGTTTTCTGGCAAACTGTGACGGATTCAGAGCTCCGTATATAGAGTTGTGTTTTATTTATTCTGCGTCTATCTGACTGAGAGGGCTTCATAGAGAAAGCTCTAATCCTTTTAACTGGGTCCAGATAGCCTACAAATACTATACTAGTGTTGACAGCAGGCCCGGTATTTCATCATTTTAGGGTTCAGGCCATTTGGCCTTTGGTGTTGTCAATTTTTTGAGGGCACAAAAGCCAAATGCCATCAAATAAAACAATGATTTTAAGTCCACGAAAATAATTAATTTAACTTAAGAGCTAGGACTGATTTTGATTTTAATACATAATATCAGTGAAATATACAGTATATATATATATATATATATTTTTTTTTTAAACTGTTTATTTCACAAAATAATGTCAAAAGATTAAATAATTAATCGCGAATATTTGCATGATTGTCCATGATTAATTGCAATTAATCTCACATTTTTTATCTGTTCAAAATGTACCTTAAAGGGAGATTTGTCAAGTATTTAATACTCTTATCAAGATGGGAGTGGGAAAATATGCTGCTTTATGCAAATGTGTGTATATATTTATTATTGTTAATCAATTAACAACACAAAACAATGACAGATACTGTCCAGAAACCCTCACAGGTACTGCATTTAGTATAAAACAATATGCTCAAATCATAACATGGCAAACTGCAGCCTAACAGGCAAACAACAGCTGTCAGTGTGCTGACTTGACTATGACTTGCCCCCAAACTGCATGTGATTATCATAAAGTGGGCATGTCTGTAAAGGGGAGACTCGTGGGTACCCATGGAACCCATTTTCATTCACATATCTTGAGGTCAGAGGTCAAGGGACCCCTTTGAAAATGGCCATGATAGTTTTTCCTCACCAAAATGTATAGTAAGTTTGGAGCGTTATTTAACCTCCTTCACGACAAGCTAGTATGACATGGTGGTACCGATGGATTCTTTAGGTTTTCTTCACTCTAGCTTTAAAACTGAGTCCGCTACAACCTTAAAATAGGAAGTTGTGTTAATGCATTAAAGAAATTAGTGACGTTAAACAAATTTACATTAACAAACATGGGAGTCATGTTGACGGGAATATTAAATACTTGACAAATCTCCCTTTAAGGTACATTTTGAACAGATGAAGAATGTGTGATTAATTTGCGATTAACTATAGATGCAATTAAATATTCAAATCGATTGACAGCCCTAATAGAAAGTAAATGTAAAAATAGAAACTAGTACACTTCTTAGAACAGCTTGCATTCAACGGGCGTTGTCCTGTAGGGAGACGCCACCGCAGTAATGCCGACTTGTTTACTTCAGGTACTTCCCGGATTCATGTATACTAAGTAAGAAAGGACTGTACAACAGGTGTAATTAATAACATAATGGCTGCATGCCGTTCGTGTAGCTATTAAAGTAATTACGTGCTTTTCCTGTAAGCAAATAAAAGGCCCATTAAAAAAGTGATCCGTCCAAGTCTGTCTCTTTTAACCTTCAGCTCCAGTGTGGTCTGCAGCGCCGTTATTTTACGTCAGAGCAGACATATCTGAACAGTGAAGTCACTATTGTTTCTATTGTTTTCCATGGAAACTGAACCAGAACAGCCCTTTTGTTTATAGCTGAATTAATAATCCAAATATTCATGTCGCCCCATATTTACCAAATGTTCAGAAGATAGTTTTCTACCCTTAAAAGTACATGCATGTTGTATTCCTCACTGTGAGGGTGGACTTTTATCCTGTTTCTATTTTTTTTCTTTGCTAAGATGTCAACATGCTGAGTCAACCAGAAAAACAGCCCGTAGCTATAAAAGCAGCAGAGTTAAGTAACGTCTGTTATTTGGAAACTGAGTGTTATTTTGTAATATTTTCCACTGGCATCTGTTGTTGGCTATTAGCGGAAAATTCAGCAAAACGACCTTCATCCTCAAACCAAGACGACGTCACAAAGTAATGATGTTGTGGTTGAGGTAGTGGGAATGTGTGTAATGAGGTACTGAGAGATACAGGCTGCTTTTGTTGTTACTTGAAATCCTCTAAACAAATGTTTTTTGTCTTTAACTTTAACAGAACTGACTTGCAGCCTCGAATTCCTCAAATCCACAAGGAGGAGAAAACATGTACGTTAGTGGCACAAACTCACAGGCAGATTTAACATTAAATCTTTTTAATACTGTTCTTTTTCTCAGCATCGCTTTTCAGGAGAACACAAAAAAACTTTTGACTTAATTGACAAACAAAACAATAACAACAAAAAGGCGTCCCTATATAAAAAGGGAAGCTTCTGTAACACGCTTGTTGAAAATATTTCAAACATTTCCTCTCATTGTCCAGAGTCTTCCAGTTGATATATCGGGGGATATATGAGCATCTGGGTCTGTGTTTGTACTGGAATATTGACAGAATGAGGAAAGTAGAGAAGCCAGAGGATGGTGAGTTGATGTTGGACAGTGCCGGAGTGTACTATAGTGCACGGACTCAATTATAAAGCAGACACACGTACACCTGAACAAACTAACTGATAAAACCCAGTCATCAAGCTTTCTGCCGTTACTGTAGAGACCAAGAACCTGTTTACATAAAATCTCATGTTTCTTCACTTTCCGTTTTGTCTTGTGGGGCAAAATAATATCAGCATGTAATATGATACTCAGCCTGATTGCACGAAAGGGCGTGTAAATGCCACGATAATGCGCGAGGCGTTTTAGCGTGCATTAAGTACGCCTTTCTTGATTTCCGCGTGTCATTTGTACGCCATGTATCATGGTTGTTACGTTGTTTCCGTTTGTGTTTTACTTAGTTTACTTACTTATTTTAAGCCCAACCATGATGTTTTCCCTTAACCTAACTAAGTGGTTTTCTTGCCTTAACCTAACTGCGGACGTTTGCGTGGCGTACAAATGACTTGAAATTGCTAAAATGTGTCCTCGTGACACGCTTGAATGTTCTTGTAATATCATACCTATTTATACGCCTTCCCATGAGATGCGGTTAGAGAAAATCAGCCCGTTCACTTGAAAAGGCATATGAATGCCACGATAATGCGCAAGGCGTTTAGCATGCAACAAGTACACCTTCTTGATTTCCGCATGTCATTTGTACACCATGTATCCTGTACTGACTGCAACGTAAACGCATCTACGTATAAATGCTACGATAAGAGTTAGTGATGTAATATAAAAGAGAAAGAGACCACTTCAACAAACAACAGACTTTTAACCAGGAGACTCGTGTTCGAGACCGTTGTTACTTGTTTTGCAAGTTACATTAGTGACGTCAGTGACGTGTTTTTCTGTGGTTGTTTTTGTATATTTTACTAGTTTACTGACTTATTTTAAGCCACCCGTGACATTTTCCCTCATCTTATCTAAGTGGTTTTCTTGCTGCAGACGTTTGCGTGGCGTACAAATGACACGTGAAAACAGTAAAAGGCGTACTCATGAATGTGTGTGTAATATCGTGGTATTTATACGGCTTCCTGTGAGACCGGGTTGTGACACAACAAGATGTCAGTAAGGCTCTGCACAAATGTTGCTGAGGCACGTCTCTGTAAACCTATTATACTTTGCCATTTAGGGTTCTTTCTCATGAAAGGAAAAGACATAAAAAAGGAAAAGTAAAAGCTTGTGACATTCCCAGAACCAGACAGGAAACGGAGAACAAATACATCAGAACGGTGCACTTAGCCTGCGCATTTCACAGTCTGGTCGGCTGTAAACAGTCTCCAAACACACAACACCGATAATCCTTGTTGACCAGAATACACTGGATGGTTAGAACGAAGCACAGAGAGCCATTGAGAGGGTGTGTGACACTGTCTAGACTATATCATCAGAAATGGTTCGGCCAGCAGCGCCAAGAGGCTGAAAACTCACTGACACTCACAGCAAATTCCCTTCAAGTTCTTTGAACTGGCTTTCTGTTCTCGGCACGCGTTGCTGCTTTATAGGAGTGGGTTCTGTGGCAAAAAGGCCTTTGAACACAATGTTGGGAGCTCTGGCAGTCAAAAACAGCCTGTGGCTTGTCCTGGAGTAGCGTTGGCAGAGAAAATAAAGTGTCTGACACTTGATAGTTACATTCACTTGGTGAGTTCCTCAGACACATTTTGGGGAACTCATACAAAAGCATTCTGTGCATGATGTAAAGATGATTATGTTTTAATTTAACATTAAACCCCCTGAAACCCACGATCTTGACAGACTTTAGCGTATTTCAGATACTGTAGGTTCAGTTTTAGAGCTAGATTGAAGGTGCAGATATCATATGAAACTAGAAAACCGAAGGAATCCAATGGTCACGCTAGCTTGTCGGAAATGAGGCTAAATAACGCTACAAAGTTTGACTAAATTTTGGCGAAGACAAACTGTCATGGCCATTTTCAAAGTGGTCCCTTGACCTCTGACCTCAAGATATGTGAATAAAAATGGGTTCTATGAGTACCCACGAGTCTCCCCTTTACAGACATGCCCACTTTATGATAATCACATGCAGTTTTTTGATATATAAATGTGTTTTTTTCGCCTATTCTAAAATGGTGTATTTGAATATTTCTGCATGCTGGGGTCCCTAAACAGTCTTGAATTACATTAATTGGATATCACTGTAAAGCTGAAACTCTTGTGGATCCAATGAGCACAAAGGATGGATGGCTTTCCTAGCTAGACTGACAATAAGGAGGTTTCTAGGCAGTTTCCAGAACAGAAGTGCTCGCCATCTAATCGCCGAAAAATGCAATTCTTGCAGAAATCTCCAAATGTCAAAAGTTTTTGATCCCAAATCACAGCATGGTTTTTTCTATGGTGTTCCTCAAGGTCTTGGTGTCTTAATGTGGTATTATGGAGGGATTATTGATCATTTTTATCAATTCTCGAGTGTTAAAAAAAGGTTAAATTTAGCTTTACCATCATATATTTCTATCAGTGTTCTAATCACTTATACACTTTCAACATTTATTTTAATTTATTAATTCAGTAATTAGTTAATTAATTCATGTTTATTTCCGATTTATGACTAAAAGAACTTGACACACAGTGCTGAGCTGCATCTCAAATTAATCTTCAGATTCCCAGCTTTCAGATGATGTTCACCACTTCTATGTGACATATACTGTTAACCTTCTATCTCCCCCCTAAAGACCCCCTGTACCCCCCTAAAAAAACAAAAACAGGTTTATTGTGGGTTTCAGAGGGTTAAAATAAAACTTTTTAGTAGATATCTGATTGTTGTCGGTTGCTTTTAGTGCTTTTAGCTCAAGAACTTTACTTAGTATTTACTCTGCAGTCACTGTAAGTAGCTCTGGAAAGTTTTATTCTACATCCACACTAATACGTTTTTGAACCGTGTTTTAAAACGAAAACGCCAAAAGGGTTAGAATTAACTTTGATGAACTGAAAACACACTGTGGAAGGGTTAAAGTTGTAAGACGAAAACACGTACAACTCCCAGAGTGGATAACGCCGTTGTAGCGACCTCAAACTAGCGATTGAGACCATAAACTCATGTTTACAATGTTTACTGAGGTAATAAATCAAGTGAGAAGTAGGCTCATTTTCTCATAGACTTCTGTACAATCAGACTTCTTTTTGCAACCAGAGGAAGTTTTAGGAGTTCTAAAATGCCGGAGTAGTGTGGACGCTAGGCATGAACGCAGCAGAAGTTAAGCGTATTAAAATGAAAACGTATTAGTGTGGATGTAGCCTTAGCTCCATGCAACCCAAAATGCAAATAGAAAATTATAGAATCCATGAGCAGGCATTTTTCAAGGGAGAACAATCATTAATGTTTCAACTCGCAGCCATATTAATACTGAAAGGACATCAACAGCAAAAAAAACACATTAAAAATACAAAAAAAAACACATGACAAAAACAGAATATCATGATATAAGCTAGACAAAAACAGCCTTCCCGTCACGGCACAGAACAATGCAGGCAAAGTCCATTCTCAATGGCTCTTCATTCAGTCCATTTATCTTTCACAGCAAATTCATCTCCCACGAAGTTCATAGATTCGGGATGTTGTTGGAGAGAATTATGGTAGATCTGTTGACACTGAAGAACAGATTTGATAATGTCAACAGCAAAAAACTGTCATTTGCAAAGTGTTTTTTCTTTATGTGACCATCATCAGCCTTGTGGCAGGTTCGTGACTGGGACACTGGAAAGGAAAAGAAATATTTCTTTTCAGTGCAAGTTCTTTTTATAATCCCCATGGAGCAGCTGGAGTCGGTCGAAAATCCATTTTGTACCGGGACGTGTGGTCATCACACATCTGCAACACTGTTTTCATCTCAACCACTTCCTCCAGTTGTGTAGCCCAAATACTGGGGCACTGTTCTCCATACTGTATCTCCCAAATCCAGCAACAGGATTACAGCTCATTCACATAAGTTTCTTTTATATAAACAAAGATTTAAAAGCCACTGGTTGTGTCGATGCAAAAAGGCACTTCCGTTTTCAGTCTGCTACTAAGACCCTTCTAGTCGATTGCACTTATTTTAATCACTTGGTTAGGTTTCACCTCCATCAAACTCTGCTAGATGACTTTAAACCACATCCTGATCACAGTCCCACAGTGGTTTAGCACATTTCCAATATGCTGTAATTCATCATTCAGTATCTCTAAAATAGACAATCCAGTCCGTAGTGTTATCATTGGACAACGAAGGATAGTAAGTGCCACTTTTCGAATTGTGGATATCTGAAATTGGAATGGAAATTCGATTTTTAACCACTACACGTAAGCAGGATCTCTCAAGTCCTGATGGGCCCACTCCATCCAAAACCTTTACAAGTCTTTTGTATTTTATTGCATCTTAGAAATAAGATGGCTTTAAGGATGCTATATTGTTATTTGATGGGCAGTGTCCTTGCATCAAGGGTACTTCATAGTCCAAACCCCCATTTTGTTGCAAGGAAGGAGGCGGCTGAGGAGTGTGGCAGCGGTCAATCTCAGGCTGTTTGTGGGGTAGAGTACCATTTCCCCCGTTCTCCAGGCAGGCCTTTATCCCCTCCAGTTCCATGGGATCAGGATCTGCTGGGCCCAGCTCAAGCTCCATTCCTGCCTTGGCCTGCCTCCTCTTTCGGACACAGATGATTGTCCCAGCCACCACGGCCAACCCTAGAACCAGTGCCAGTGCAGCCAGGGCGGGGATGAGCGTATAGGTCAGCGGGCTCTGTGTCTCCACCCTGGACTCTGAGGATGACAGCGGAACCCCTTCGGTCCGAGCCTCTGTACACGACCCTGTTTCTACAGAGCTGTTGGCTCTAGAGTTGACTCTTTCACCCAGGGGACTGGCACAGACTGAGTAGGTACAGTTGGGTCTCAAACCGCGCAAAGTGTACTCAGGATAGGATGCCGGTACACTGAGGATAATGGGGCGGCGGTCAGGCCCTGAGAGGTTACGGTAGGTCAACCTGATTGCCACGGATGTGTGGCCGTCTCTCGATGAACTGGTGCAGGTCAAGAAGGATAGATGTGGAGGTGACCTGTCGTGAGCTGATAGCATCGAGGTCAGCGGGCACCGCAGGGGCAACTGGCAAAGCTTCTGTTGCTGAAGGTTTCGGAGGCTCAGGAACCTCATCCACGTTTTCGCAGTAGAGGCCAGAGGTTCCCGACGGACACAGACAGCTGAGTTGACCCAACGGGTCAAAATTACAAGTGCCCCATTGAGGCAGATGTTTGGTGGGCAGATGTGCTCCCCTAGCTCCCCGCTGGTGGAGCTTGGCGAGACTGGAGGTTCTGGTGAAAGGGGGCTGTCGGTTTTTGAGGAGATGGTTTCATCCCTGGGTGGAGGGGGAGGAGGGATAGCGTTGGTATGGATGGTCTCTGGAGATGTGGTGGGACATCTGGGAACAGGAGTACTTCCAATGGGGGAACCAATCAGCACCGTTGTGGTAGGTGGACACCCAAAATCTTTGTGCTCCAGCGCTGAAAGCATCTTCCCCAGCATTAACTAGAGGGAAGTGACATCTGGTTTCCTCAGTCCTCCCAAGACTCACATCCTCATCCTTCAGCCAGACAGGGGAACACGCTAATGGACACAAGCAGTTAAATGGGTTCTCAGCTGCTGTCAGGTGCAGCAACCTGGGGAAGGTCTGGAAGAAACTCTGGGAAATCCTGGAGGTTAAGACCACTGAGATCCAGTTCTTGAAGTCCACTCAGTTTCTGGAAGTCCTCCACCCTGAGCTCACCCAATGGGTTGGCAGCCAGGCTGAGCTTGATCAGCCCCTTGAGGGAGTCCTGCTTTAGGGCCTGGGGCACCTCAGTTAACTGGTTTGTGGAGATGTCGAGATCATGGAGGTTCCCCAGGGAGGCTATGAGATCCTCATCCAAAGAGGTAAGCCCCAGAGAGGCCACCTTAAGGGCCCTCCAGGTGGGGGGTCTGGAGGTCTGCAGGTCCCAGGGTTGGGATGTTGTTGTGGCTAAGGTCCAGAAAGCAGAAGCCTGGTGGAAATGAAGGGATGGCAGAGAGGCAAGCTGGTTTCCTTGGAAGCTTGAGTTCCAGTAGCATCTCTAAACCTTCAAAGCTTCCGAATGGATGCTCTGAATGCGGTTTGCATGGAGATACAGCCTCTCCAGCTGGACCAAACCAGAAAACTGTCTTTGGAAATGTGGGTAATGTGGTTAGAGGACAAATCTAAGTTCTTCAGTTTTGACAGCATCTCAAACACCCCCGTCTGGGATCTCCGCCAACTCATTCTGGCTCAGATCTAGCAACTCCAACTCCCCCAGGCCTTGAAGTCATCTTGGGACAAAGTGTCGATGCCGTTCTGGAAGATGTACAGATGTTGGGTGGTGGTGGAGACACGAGGCACAATGTTGGAGCGTCGCTGGATGCAGAATATCTGGTCCTGGACCTGGCAGGAAACAGTCGGCTGGGCAGTCAGAGGATAACACCAGACCAGATGAGAGGAAGAAGAGCAGGAAGTAAAGCAGCATGGGTGACGTTAGGCCTTAACTCTGAAAGACAAAAGATGGAAGGGGAGAAGAAATGGTTGGAGTTAATCATACTCGCTTACTAAGCTGTCACGAGTAAAAAAGTGAGGTTTTACAGTAACAAATTTAGACATAAAATAGAGTGTAATAGATTTAACATAATTACTGAGGAATAAATGAAAGTAGCACTGCAACTAACGATTAGTTTCATTGTTGATTCATCTGTTGATTATTATCTGATTAAAGATTAAGATTAAAGGATTACTTGTTTGGTCTATAAAATGTGGATCAGTGTTCCTAAAGCCAAGATGACGTCCTCAAATGTCTTGTTTTGTCCACAACTCAAAGATATTCTGTTTGCTGTCATAGAGGAGTAAAGAAACCAGAAAATATTCACATTTAAGAAGTAGGAATCAAAGAATTGAACTTTTGTTTCTTAAGGAATTACTCAAACCGATTATCAAAATAGTTGGCGATCAATTAATTGATAAATCGTTGCAGCTCTAAATGAAAGTTATGTAAGATTTGTTTTTCTAATCTAATTCCTGAAGCCTGTATTGCTCATAAATAAATGCCAGAGGATTTTGTCTTTATCCCAAAATGTACAACACAGTGGATAGAAGCACACTTTACCCAATCAACAAACCTCAGTTTTCTACACACACACATATAAACAAACAGTAACACTGGCTGCTCCATCACAATGAATTTGCTGTTTGTATATCCTTGATGAACAGACACCCCAGGGATCAGGACCCACAGGCCGAGGCGGCGGGTTGACACGGCCCACCCAGGGTGACCCCTCCTGGGGTAAGTGAGGAACCCCGCAGCCTCTTCCCTGTGTTTATGACACGGTCCTCAGCCCGTGAAACCGAGTCGCAGTAACACAGCTCGACACTCGCAGCACCACGCAGCTTCTACATACAGACATATCCGAGGTGAATACGTGTGCTGAGAGTGTGTTGACACACACAGGATCGCAGGAAATTGGAAGGAAATGTGTGTTTTAGAGAGGGAGAAAGGAGTTTTGAGTTTCAGAGACTTTGTTTCCTGCATTCTGGTGACTTTAAAAGAGTGAATCTCTGGTATAACTAACATTCATCAGTTGTTATGTATTTTTGCTCCTGCTTGAGTATTTCTTTCTCTTAGTTCTCTCCATTTTCTCTCTCCTTCTTTCACTAACTGAAGGTCCTTTCAGACACAACGCAACAACGGCACCACTGCACTCTGAAACCTATTATTTCCGGTGCCTTGCGCCGCGCCATGACGACCTTTCACTGCATCGATCAAAGCCAACTTCGGGCGCTGCACGATGTGGCATGAGCTAAACTGCGCTGTGTCACGAGCATAGACTGCTCTCTCTTCTGCGGGAACAACGACAGTGGTGTGGCTCTACTGTCGTCCGGGTGGAAATAGTAGGGATTATACACACTGTTCAGTTCCAGAAACAGGCTAAGATAACGAAAAGGAAAAAAAAGTGGTAAATTGCCATAAATCTGGAGAAATACGGGAGAATTGTCACCCCGGGAGGAAACCGGGAGAGGGCCAGGATAAACGGGAGTCTCCCGGAAAAATCAGGAGGGTTGGCAAGTATTGTTTAGATCACACCGTGAATGTGTCACCAGAATTTTTTTTTGGCATTGCACATTTCTCCAAAGCACAGGATACGTTGAAATGTGGATGATTCTGAATCAAAACTACTTTTTCATATCAAGTCTCGTATCACGCTTGCAGAAATGCACAATGAAGGTTAACGTTGTGAAACGATTTGGTAGATTTAGGCAACAAATTACTTGGTTAAGGTTGGAAAAAGATCATTGGTTGTGTTCAATAATAACGTAAATAAATATAATTTTCAAACACCATCTCTACCATGAAGGTTAAGACAGAAGTTCAGAAGAAATCAGGGAAATGTTTTTATAAATAGTTTTCGTAGTGGATCATTTGTCTCACGTGCATTCGGCTGCATCCTTGGCTTTTTGACTATTGCCAATATTTCCCTGACCACTTGTCATAAAATGCAGAACATATCTCTGCATCAGCCCTTTCCTTCCTTTCCCTTTCTTCCCTCTGACCTTGTCTGGGTTAGTAAACTCCTGCCCTTTCCAGGACTCGCTGAGGAGAAACCTAAGATGTTTTATTAAAGTCAGGAGTGCACCTCCGTCCCCTTTCTGCCCTCCGTCTCCTCCATTTATCCCCCTCTCCTCATAACACACGAGGTCAGAGCCCGTCAGCTGGCAGGAATTTGCAATATTCTCTCAAAATCTGTCTTTATTAGGTATAAAGGGAAGAAAGGGAAAGGAAGGAAAGGAAATGGGGGAAGAGGGAGGGAAACAGAGAGGTTACAAAAGTGACTATTGACAGAGAGAGCATTGATATCTTACACAAGAAATACAAGTGTTTTGGTGTTTTAAGAACCAAAATTGGGACGTCAACAGCAGCTAATATAAACCAGAAGCTGTCCTGTCTTGTGGTCGGGCTTCAGTGGCACACTAAGAGAAATCAAACCTCTAACTTGTCAGTCACATGACAGACTCAACAATAAGCCAAACGTGCCACGCTTTCATTGGTTGAAAAGTAACTACTGACACTGATTACAGGTTTTGAGTGTGTAGAATAAATCTCTCTCCATCTGCCTTGTTGTTGTAAACCACAGAGTGATGTCTGATCTTTTAGAAACCGGCTTCAGAGTACATTTTGTTTCCGTTGAGACTTGTTGGTGCTGTCAGTGTTTCTCTGTGTGGGCCAAAAATTGATGGGAACGTGTTTAGGTGGTAATTGGCACCGATAGATAAATCCTGCTAATATCAGGCTAGTCTCATACACCGTTCGTAGCTATACCTACAGAGAGTAATGCACTGTAATTCATATATATCCCATACAGTCAATTTGTATGTAAACTAAGTAATTGTGGACCAGGAAGTATAAAGAGTGACAAAGTCTGCGTAGGGAGGAGGTCGGGGGGATGGGTGGGTCAAAAAACACCGGATTGTCACCCATGAGACCGCTGTTCATGTCACATGTGAGTCGCGTAACTTCCGCACTGAAGTTACGCCACTTCCGGAGTTATTTGAACCCAAACCACCATCTTTTCTTAATCGCAACTAAGTAGTTTCCTGTGAAAACGGAAGTTATTTTGAAAAGACTGTATGCATGTAACAAGCGGAAATGGACACATGTTGCTGGACATTTGTAGGAAAACGCACAAAAAAAACAAGGAATGACTTTGCGTACAGCGAGTATAAATACCACAACATACACGGACATTCTGCGTGTCATGAGTACGCATTTAGCGTTTTCGTGTGTCATTTGTACGCCGCTTTTCACAATAAATTTTTGATGGCAATCAAACGTCTGCAGTTAGGTTTAGACAAGAAAACCACTTAGTTAGGTTAAGGGAAAACATCATGGTTGGGCTTTAAAATAAGTAAGTGAACTACGTGAAACACGTCACAAACGTCAACAAAAAACGTGACAAACGTGACTAACATAACTTACAAAACATAAACACCGGTCAAAACAACAGTCTCGAACACGAGTCTCCTGGTTAAAAGTCTGGTATTTGTTGGACCCGCCCACCATACGTGGTCTTTCACGCTTTTATACTATGTCACTAACTCTTTCCGTTTGCATTTATACGCGGATGTGTTTACATTGGCAGTCAGTACAGGATACATGGCGTACACATGACACACGGAAATCAAGAAAGGCGTACTTATTGCACGGTAAAAGCCTTGCGCATTATCGTGGCATTTATGCGCCTTTTGGTGCGAACGGGCTCTTTCATAAGATATCATACGATCTGTTGTATGAGGATACATACGTTGGTTGTGCACATAGTGAACATCATTCTGCATGATGGAGCTCAATCATCCAAGTGAAGTAACAACAAGTAAAACAGTTCTGAGTGTCGGGGAACTTCAATATTTGATATGCAGAATCAGATGCTGCGTCTTTCTCACATGTTCTACTACAATTCAGATGCAATTGAATTTAATATAACCAAGGCGAATGTTACTTTGTAAATCATGTTGATTGTGGTGAAGCCAAAGACCATTTTTCCACATTGTGGACTATAAAGTTTCAAAGTAACTAACTAACTAGTGTCAGTATTACTTTTTTTCTGTGTGAAGTGATGAAAAATGTCCGGCATCACGTTGCTAAAGTCACCAAACCACTCTGAAAAGAGCTGCTATCATCACCGCTATTATTCTCACTGAGAATCACTTTCATACTCGCACACTCACTCACAATGAAGCTGTCTGCAACCCGACAGCATGCTACACCGATGACTAAGTATCACTGCTATGACGAGGCTTTTGACTGCTTTTGTTTGAGGTGCGTGTTCAAGTTTAAAGACACACTCCGCTACAGGAATCCGGATCTTTCTTTGTGTAGCGTCACACACTGTTTGCAGAACAGTAACGGGGTTATAATGAGAGCTGCTCGTCATTCCTTTAAGGGTGCTGCTGCTGGCACGCTGGCTCAGTGAATGACAGAGGAGGAGAGGAATGAATGGAATACGGATGAATGAATAAGTGTTTCAGAGTCGAGAAAGAAAAAAGAAACTAATCATGCATATAGGAAGGTTTTGCTTTGGACTATTCCTACAGTTTGCATATCAAAAAATTAAAGTTAACATACACTTTGTCTTATAAAACACTTTGTCTGCAAGTCAATTCCAAGTAAACAGTGTGTATGTCTTGCAGCTTCAGGCCTGTGTGAGGACATGCTCTGTAGTAATCCCTCCTGACAGCATGTGTCAGTCTAATTCAGGGAAACACACCCTCTGTTCTGTGCCTACATGCAGCCTGGGTCGGTACTGGAAGGCAGAAACACCCCCAACCACAGAGGATAAGGAGTCAAACCTCCATGACAGCAAGCATCCGCCCTGTTTAAGAAACTGAATCCCTTCACGCTTCAGGGCTGCTGCTCTGTAGCTGAACCTGACCTCCGACCTCCTAAAGGGTCAGGCTCAGACAAAGGTCACAGAGGATCTTCTTATTTTAGTGAATTTTAGTCTTGTCTTGTCCAGAGGTGATAACATCTGGAGCATTGTTTTATTTTATTTTAACATTTCAAGGTCTGACAGTCTGGTTCTGGTTCTGCCGTGCCTCCCTTCCCTCCAGCGGACCCAGCAATACGGCTTAGGCCTCCAGCAGCATCTTGTTTACTGATGTACAGTAGGTCGTATAGAGGCTTCAGGATTAAACTGAGACTGTTTCATAACCATTTAAATATTCCTAACAGTATTTTAACCCTCTGAGACCCACCATAGACCTGTTTTGTCTTTTTTTAGGGGGGGAGTCTTTAAGGGGAGATAGCAGGTCAACCCAATTTTGAGTGTATGTGGATGTAGCAGACTTGCAGCAACACATACGGTTTTGTACTTCAATCTCAGCTGCTTCAGACACTGTACACTTTCTTATTCTGAAATTGGCTCAGCTTTTCAAAGGAGTGACAGAATAAGTGGGAGGGAGACCCGGATGCACTAAACGATGAGTTGAAGAATGAAAAGCTTTTTTTTATCATCATCTTCTGTCTGATACTGAGCGGGTGCCCACATCCCAAAGCCAACAACCTGCCATGTACCATATTAAACCGTAGCAATCAAAACACAAGGAACAGTTTCTTCCCGCATTCACATAACTTAAGAGTTGCAAAACCCAGTTCTCTTTCATAAATCCTGATTGAATGTGACAGTTGAGTGTTCTTGCCGTTAAGACTTCACGGCACACGGTACATCCTCAGCTATTTGTCTGAGGGTAGATAAGATGAAAGCCAAACATCGCCGTCAAGATGACACGAAACAGCTCGACACGCAAGCACAAGACCTGCAGCGCACACACATTCCTGCACATGTTCACACACACACACACACACACACACACACGCAGAGTCTACAACACAGCTGGATTCTTGTTACCCACAATACACTGCAGCCATCTCTCACTGTGAGACAGAATGAAAGGCCCACATAAACCTTTGTCCTCCCCACGATAAGAGAAAGGTAGAGAGAGAGGAGACTAACGGCGGTGAGTGTGAGAGAGAGAAATGTTGTGTGTTAATAGCTGGTAGCTGACGACGGCCTTCCATTCATCCTAAACCTGCTGTAAACAAAGACTGACTGCGCTCAACTCAAAGTGCATGACAGAAGCCAGATATGACGGGGCTGTGCATGATTCTCTCAAACTGAGCTGGAAGGAGTCCTACAACTACGCTGCTGGACTAACTGTTATACTCCATAAGAATTAAACGATCAGTCAGCTTCATTACTTGGATATTTGGTCAAAGAATGTATATTGATAAGAAGTGAAAGTCAATTGTTCGTTCCATTGCAACGTCAGCGCCCATTTGGACTGAAAGCGACTACCGGACGCCAGTAAAGCGTCCGCCTACAAAGTGCCGTACAAAAGTAAAACCAAATTATTTCTATTCTATTGTTATAATTTAATGTCTCTACCGGAATGGCCAGTGTTGAACAATAAAACTATTATAAATATGCACACTATTGTAACTATTACTTACTGCTACAATTTTTTTGCCTGGCTGCTTCCAGAGGAGGACATAATGAAAGTTAGTGACAATTGCAAAGCCCTGATTCTTTGATGGTTCTAAACATCTTTCCAGATGTTCCTGTGGTGTGAGGTATGTTAAGAGTGTTTTTTACATCCTCCGTTCGGCTCAGAAGTCCATCCTAGCCGCACCGATTTCAAATCGTAAATATTAAACGTGCAATATTTACGATGGGATCTCCTGTTGTGTGTGGGGAACCCCGAGGACAGCCGATGACGCCGTCACGTGGGAAAGAACGATAGCCAATAGAGAACCAAGCTGACTGAAGAAGGAAGGACAACCACCGACGTCATGGCGGCCGCGGCTAATGCATGAGCTCATGCTAAACATGAAGCATAAAGTAGTAAGATGGAGCTCAGAAATGGAGGTCCAACTTGTTGATTTGTGGCAACAACACAAGTGTTTATTTAATGTGTCTCTATGACTCATCCATCCATCCTTTGTCCAATTTTCAGTATAAAATGCAAAAACTAACGTTGCTAATTCTTCCTGCCCGTCGTCCACCAGATTTTGCAAGATTTAATTTTTTTTAGTTTGGATTCTTGTTGTTCATGAATTAGTATGTGGTTTGCTCTCTGCACACTATAGGAACAAAACTGTTAAATCGAACAGAACATGTCTTTATGTGGTAGTCCTCTCACATTTTACACATCTGGTAAGATATGAAACATCTTTTAGCACACAATTGTTTACTTTCCATTGCAGATTGATAAACACAAACGTGGCTCTACCTTTCGTTTGCTTAGATATTATACTTTATTTTCAACATTAGTGTCTGGTGTGTCTTGTGCTAAACATGCTTTGGTGGACAGGAAGTGATGCATTTTCCTTTTACAGTTTTAATTAGAATTAAAAAAAAAAAAAAACTTGAGTTAGTACGAGCAAAGCTGAGAAAAGAAACTGAAATGGAAAGGATGTACAGTGTTGAGTGAAATCACACCACAGCAATGACCTTTACTCACTGGAGATGAAGCCAAAATCAGCTTTTCCAGGATTACCACTTTAAGGGAAAACGGGGCGAGGAGGTCTTTGGAGAGACTGTGGGAGAGGTGATGGAGCAGCAGGAGTCAGGAAGGAATGTACAAAGAGAGCGAGGATCATAAATTGTGTCAGAAAGTTGGTCTACGGGGAGATTACTTCATTTCATGGAGAGGAAAAGGGGACGTGAGTTAGTGGTACAAACTTTACCTCACTCCCACACCCCCCGAAACTCCCCACAGAGGAATATCCTGTTACCTCATGCCTGAAAAGCTTAACAGTAAAATCAGTTTAACGGCTTCAGTCTCTAAAACTCTTAGTCCCAAAGCTGTTGTGTAAGCAGATGAAGTGTATGTGTGTGTGTGGGTGTTGCACAGTTATTCGTGCACAAACAAGCTTGGTAAGGATATAATAACATACAATAATCCAAAACACACAACAAATGTCTGCACTTATTTTCATTTGTTGCAAATCAAGCCAACTTTCCATCACTTGTTCATTTAGTTATGAAACCGAAGTGAAAAATACAAAGCAGCGAATACGTTAACCGACTCAAACTAATTATTTAAGTGTGGATACAGCCGAAGTGACTTTGACAACTCTTTAAACTTTAACTCCAGCAAATCTGATGCCCAACAAGACTGGGGCTGCGGTTGAATAGTTTTTTTTCTCTCAGGAAGGTTCCTAATGAAGTGAAATGAACCGGAAAGTATCCAGTAGCAGCCATGATAAGAGCTGTTTGAATTCTCTAAATGTTAACAAAAGGTTTTGTCAATGCTTCCTTTATTATCTCCTTTTGCATAGGATACACTGGAGCATCCTTTATTAAAGGAAATGCGAAGAGGAGCAGTCTTTGCTTCCATGTCTCGATCTAGATGTTTAGTGTGAAACAGCTTCATAGTTTAATGATGTGAACTAAACAGAGACGGTTGAGACATCCTCAGCCGATCAGTCAGCTTCGATAAAGCCGTTAACACCTGAGTGGTGACAACTGTTGTCTAGACTGGGCTGTGACAGCTGAGAGATCGGAGACTATATTAGGATGAAGAGATGAATTCTCTCTGTTAAAATGATAAGATCAGGCGGACGGAGCTGTGCTCAGGACTCGCTCTGCTGTTGTTGCGTTAACAGGAATAACTTGCTGTTAGATTTATGAATAGACAACCTCTTTGTTATAGTCAGAAGTAGATTCAAATACAGTACAAAGCTTCTCAGCCTCCATGTGAAAGTCAGAGGTCAGAGTCAGAGGTCAGGGTCTGGGTAGGGATCAAGTGCTGCTTCAATGCTACAACCATATGAACTCTTGTTGATGCAGCAGCTTGACCTCGTCATATATGGTGAAATAACAGTTTACATATAGAATAGCTGGTAAACTGTTGTTACCAAGCTATTCTATATGGCCAGCATTGTTTGAAAAGAGAGGGATGCTTCAATTTAAAGTCAACACGACAGCGTGTTAGTGCGTTTCTATAGGTAAAAAAACCCAGTAATAACTACAGAGCTAAGGGAAAGGGGGGTAATATTCTGAGAAAAAAACTTCTGAGATTAAAGTAAATTACAAGAAAAACGAAAGGTGGATTTTCTCTGAGATTAAAGGGGCAAATTTACGAGGAATAACTTGCACATTAAAGATTACAAAGTCAGAAACTCTTAAAAAGAATGGGTCTTTTTTGTCAACGAAACCACATCAACCCGTCTCATCCCAACTCGTCAAATACCGCCGTTTGGTCAGCGCCCCTCGGCATCGGAAACCGACGCACGGAGGAACCCTTTAACAACAGTATGTGATGAACCGGCCTTTCAACTAACTCCAATGTAAACCCACCCACGCCGTTAGTCAACAGTCGGAGCAAGTGACGTAGTATTAATAGCATGGGAGGGGTGGTGGAACCGTCAAACACAAGACTTTCAACCAGGAGACCGCTGTTGGTGTCCCGTGTGAAACTAAAACTAACGTTAACTTATGTTGTTGATTTTGTCAGTCTTTGGTTACGTGAGTTGTTGACCGTTTCCTAACCGTAACTAAGTGGTTGTGTTGCCTAAACCCCAAATCCTGTGAAAACGTAAGTTTATTTTGAAAGGACATTATACATGTAACGAGAGTATATTGACACGCGTCCCCGGTCTGTCCAAAGTAACACTAGAGGGGAACCCCGTGCGTCGGTCTCCGATGCCAAGGGACACTGACCAAGCGGCGGTATTTGACGAGACGGGGGTGAGAATGTGTTAACCACATCGCTTCACTGTTGCATGGTTGGATCAACCTCATCACACCACGTATGCCACATTTGCACTCCACTATTTAGGTAGTTATTTCTCGCAAATTTATGACTTTATAATATCGCAAATTTATGAGTTTTTTTCTCGTAAAACCCATCATCACTGTGACCGTGGCCAGCTCAGTGGATGCCTGTGGCCCGTGTGCGGTGATGCCCGTCTGTCGTGGCGTCTGATCAGGTATGGCAGAATGCCAGCTATGCTGTGACATTTAGGTGTGGTGCTGCTGATGCATGTCAGACCTCAATTATCTTCTCTGGGTTTGGTTATCGACCCGTCTCCCATTAAAACGCCGTTTCCACAACACGATCTGCTGTTTAGCTTCAGAGCTTGTGGGTTGAAGCCAACAGACAGATTTTGGTTTCCTGCTGTAAACAGAATTGCAGTGACAAGTTACCGACATTATACCAGTGTTTTTTCAGGACTAATTGTAGTTTGAAGCCTTAGAGGGGATGCTACTGGTGTTTACGCAGCTGTGTAGACATTATAGATTGATTAAATAGATGTGTATCGTTCCGCTCCTGTTTAGACACGCAGTAAGAGTATTTATGCCTTGATGACATTATGTTGAGTGTTGATGGAGCAGCTGCATAGCCTGGCACCGATCAATCCAAACTCCACTCAGAAAACAAGCATTTTAAAAGTTATTTGCTTGTCGTCTTGTGGACAGACCTGACAAAGCATGAATTCAGACTTTTTACTAATCAATATTATTATGTAGTTGATTCGGCATCCTTTTGATCTGTTTATTGATATTAAATCACAGCACAATCTGTTTATTTTGGGTTCATACCACAGTAGTGATGTATGGCATGCTAGATACAGTCAGTGCAATGTACTGTATGAGAATACAGCTCGCCGTCGGGTGATGTTATGAACCCAGACACGACGGGTTGGTTTTCTTGACATATCTGGGACTTCCACAACATGTACAAAGCAGCAACAGTGGTTATTTCTTCCATGGTTGATGGAGGGAATGGCCGAAAGAAAAGTTGTTGTCTCCTCCATGCGAGTAAAGCGAGGCGAAAATTCGCTTCACTCTTGGTGTGAATGCAACAGAAGTCCACTCAAGTACAGATGTGTTTAATACTCAGATATCTGTATGCTCTGCTCTCTTCCTATTCAAATTCTGTAAATATTTAGATGCATCCTTATGTGCATAAAAAGGGTCAGTCGACTACACACAGACTTACATTTAATGCAAACATAAGTTGCACAGAGCCAGCAGAGAGTAGGGAGAGAAGAGAGCATACCCCTACTAGAACAGACCTGGTCTGGTATTTACTTGTGGCACAGCCGGGGCACACGCCCTGATCCAGGATGACTTTTGGTGACACCGGTTTTTCCACTGAGGTGATAGAAGTATGAACGCCAGCGACGAGGCGCCACGGGCACAGTTAGTCTTTCTGCAGTAATAACTACGGCGGAGTCTTCACTGGCTCTGAGTCGTCTATCAACAGGTGGAAATAAAAGCATGTCACTAAGCTGCACAAAGGTGTGCCAGCGGGCAGCTGGCAATAATACAACACTCGACTCTTTTCTTTTCCTTCACTTCTTACTGCGCGAACAAATTTGTTTAATCCTCCCAGAAGGGAAGCTGCAAATCCTCCAGTTACTCTGACGTCTCTACAGTGGAGCACAGACGTACACTTTCTTGAAATTAGAGTTCATGATTATACTCATATGTTTACCAAAGATAAAGACTCATTTTATGTGAACTACTCTTTTGTGTTTGCTTACTAGAATGAAAGTGTTAAAGCTGCAAATGTTTCAGATCAGTGAAGTGTATTATTAGTTCTCCCTCCTCCCGTTGGGATCTGTCAGTTCCTGCCCTGCCGTCAGTTGTCACTCATCTTAATGAGATGTTTACATCTGGAAACGGCATCTAGCCTGAAGCTGAGCTGCTGGCAGAAGCCACACAAGCAGTAAATGTTTTTAATTTGCCTTGTCGTTTCCATGCAGTAAACTTCCCTGTGCTTGTTTTTTTTCCCTTGATGCATCCTGTCATCATTGTGCTCCTCTTTAAAGTCAAACACACTTGACTTGTCACTGTTGTTTTTTTTCATTTATCTCCATCCCTCCCTCGTCCCAGCTCCAGGCCTGATCACTGAGTGACGATCACCTGCGGGACTCACTTACCCAAGAGGGGCCCCTTCATGCTTGTTAAGCCCAGCTGTCAGTTAGCAGAGTCGGGCCTCTGGCAGGGTACAGGTTGGGCTGGACTGTGGGGGATGAGTGGGGGTGGTAGACGCCGCCCTCCAGTTGGTGCAAGTCTAGACAGATACTGTACCGTTACAGCTTATCTGTACTTTGACAAACACCTCTCTCTCTCTCTCTCTCTTATACCATCATATCATGCATCTTTGTAGCTGAAACTAAAGACGGCAATAAAATAAAGTGAAAAAAATGGTCAATGCTAAATATATATTCTCATGACTGAAATAGGGCTGCCAATAGAAGAAAATATTTAATCGCATGATTGTCCATAGTTAATCGTGATTAATCGCAAATTAGTCACACAATTTTTTATCTGTTCAAAATGTACCTTAAAGGGAGATTTGTCAAGTATTTAATACTCTTATCAACATTGGACTGGGCAAATATGCTGATTTATGTGTAATGTATGTATATATTTATTATTGGAAATCAATTAACAACACAAAACAATGACAGGTATTGTCCAGAAACCCTCACAGGTACTTCATTTAGTATAAAACAATATGCTCAAATCATAACATGGCAAACTGCAGCCCAACAGGCAACAACAGCTGTCAGTGTGTCAGTGTGCTGACTTGACTATGACTTGCCCCAAACTGCATGTGATGATCATAAAGTGGGCATGTCTGTAAAGGGGAGACTCGTGGGTACCCATAGAACCCATTTTCATTCACATATCTTGAGGTCAGAGGTCAAGGGACCCCTTTGAAAATGGCCATGGCAGTTTTTCCTCACCAAACTTTAGCGTAAGTTTGCAGCATTATTTAGCCTTCTTTGCAACAAGCTAGTATGAAGCTAGTTTCATAAGATACCAGTATCCTCACTCTAGCTACAACCGCTACAACCTAGAAATCACAAGTTGCATGAATGCGTTAAAGAAATTGGTGACGTTAAAACAAATTTGCATTAACACATTATTATCGCATTAACTCTGACAGCCCGAGTCTGAAGCCGTGTGAACCTAACTTGACTGCCTGTACGACTCTATTACCAGACAGGTATGTTGATTACGTTCCACGATGGGTTTATATGTGTCCAGTGCCAACATTTGTTAAATTCTTACTTTCTTCAACATGTGACGACTACATGATAACTTCCTGCTTCAGCTTCCAGACTGAGGTTGGGAAGCACCACAGAGACTTTGTTTCCTGCTAATTTCAGGGTTCAGGGTTTAACCGCTTTCGCTTTACTCAGCAGTCACAAAATGACAAATTGTATCTTAAACTGTACATCCACTGCAACTATCGCAGTTCAAAGCTAACCTTAATCTGCTCAAGCCACTAACATCTGCCTGCTCTGGGTGCAGTAACACAGTTGCAGACTCGCTATGCACTGAACAATTTAAAAAAAATGTAACTTCTGGATTCGCAAACTAAACCTTTGGACGTGCATTAATACATTTTTAATCACAAATTTACTCACGATAAACCATTTTTTTGATTGCATGTCGATAGTTTTGCCGTCAAACCTTTTCTGTTTTCTTGCATAATAAAGACACAAAATGAACTCCATAACTTTTAGAACATTTTGTCTTTGAGTCATGAAGCTCTCTCTTTTATGTATTGTGACTTACTCTGAATGCCAGAGTGCTGCATGCTCTCACGGGTCATTTGCTGGATGATTTCATCATATTTGATTGGATTATGTAGGGACTTGCAAGCTTTGCCTGTTGATAAACAATAATTTACAAACCAGTACATGGAATTTGTGCAAACCAAATGTGCTCAGAGCTCCTTTCAGACTTCAGAGCTACAAACTGCACGGCTCCATATCATCACGGGACTTCTGTCTTCACCAAAACCTACTGAGTAATTTGTGCTGGAAATTTACAGGCACGGCCGACTTGTTGCTGGAAAATCGGCAACAATCAGTGCAGTTATTTACAGTCACACGTCTCCAGGTCGTATTTGTCTCGTGCAAACACACCTTTACACCGCGAACGCTGCCTCGGCTGCACCCACTTAAATCCTTAACCAGATGCACACCCGCACGGTGAAACAGGCCCAGAGACCTCTACCCAGAGTCCCCTGCTGCTGGATCACCTCATTAAGCCGGTGTTAGGTCAGGAAGTGTGGACGGATTTACTGCTGAAAGACACTTCTATAGGAGCTGCCAGGAACACACACATTACTATATTATATTATAACTGGATTATAATTATGAACAAAACAATGTATAATATAATATGAGGTATAAACAGTCGATGTGTATAGAAATCTATCCCTGAAGTAGGATGTTGTGTGTGTGATTGGTGTTTTCTTTGTCACTTATCTATTTACTTAAACTCCTGACAGATCCTTTAATGTAAACACACACTCATCCTGCTGGGAGGGGAATCAATTAGTGCAAACTGAACTGTGTGTGTGTGTGTGTGTTTGTTTGGCTCGGTTAAAGCCAGCGACCTCGTCCGGTTCATGACCCAGAAACAAAGGCTGCTTTTCACACACCAACAGAAAATCTGATTTTCTTTAACTCTTTGTGGGGCCGTCGAGTTTACAAGACCAGACCTGATCCGTGCCGTTATTCTCACAGCGTGAACGCAGCTACAGCAGCGACTCTGTCTGCAGGACACGAAGAAATATGGAACTCATTTTGGTTTAGTTTGTGCTATTTGAGCAACATGAGTCACACGGCAATCATGTAAAGGTTGAACAGCACTTTCTGCTTTTGTTAAGAAAACTATTTCAAAATCACAATCTCGGTCCAAACTGAGTATATGTCTGGACCGTGTCTGTGAATTTGTGGCTGAATTGTTCCACTAATAGTCATTGGTCATGAATGTCTAAAATGATGATTACAATAATGATGCATGTCCACCACATCCAGCGAGGACACTCAACTGGCCGTTCAAGCGGTGACGTACCCTATGGTGGAATGCACCCGATTGGTTCCTGGTTTGCCAGATGTGTCAGCAACGGCCAATGAGGAAACTCAAACACTCGGTCGACCAATCATGTAACTTTATCAGTGACAGACTGTTACGTTTGTAGGGCTGGCCCTCTGCGGTCCAGCTTGTGGTCACACCAGTCCTTCCTCACTTCCTACCCTCCTACTTCCGGTGACCTTCCGTCATCTTCAAACTCAGCCTTCATTTTGATCTCATCTCAACTACACACCTGTAAAGATTCGTGACTGCATCTTGCGACACGGGCGGAGCATTACAACCAACATTTGACCGCCATAGTCGCCCGCCAAAATATCTGCCGGCTTGTTAACAACTGTATTATAACTGATTTTACTTTTACCTGCTTGTGTGTGCTCCTTGTTTCACACGAGGTAGAAAATACGCAGCCATTTTCACGAATGTGGTGGCCGTTACGAGTACACCATCCGAGTACTCATAGTACACTTCATTTTACCATACTTGTCGGTGTGAAGGCACACTTAAAATAGCAAGTGTTAGTACAGAAGAATGATTCACAAGGTGAAAATGATATTAGTCGCATGGCTGATATTGTTGAAATATTTGTTATGTTTACGTGAACTCACAAAGCAGCTTGGGTTCAGGACCGTTAATCAGGACAGAAACCAGACTCCCTCTCTCTCTCTCTCTACTCACCATCAACAGTGACAAACACCAAACTTGTGAACATTCACCTCAAATAAGAGACAACTTATTCAAAGAAAGTTAAGTTGCAACTGTGTTGGTGCAGAAAAGCAGCTCAAATTACCCTAAAAGAGATTTAGCTGGATAGGGTCAAAGGTCGCGTTGACACTCTGTCTTGCTCCTTCTGTTTGTTTTCATTTTAGGAGGTAAGTTTTTTTTCCGGCCCCCAGATTTTGAGATTTATTTGTTCTCTCTTGTTTTGATACTTTATTGTTTTATGACGTTATTAACTCAATTTTGGGTTCGTGGAAGCACCGTAGGACATATTTTGTTGGATGTAACTGGACTCTGGACTGGATGTGCTCCTCACTATGGTGCACAGCTATGCAGTGACTTGATAAACACACTTCCAATAAAGGTTAAAGACAGCTGATTACTAAAGAGGATTTTAGCGGGAGCAAAAACAGTATTGACGGTGACTACAATCAGAAAACGATGAGATTCCATAAACAAGAGTCAGACCAACGGCATTGTTAAATGATTTGGTACAATAACAAGGAAACTGGATTTGTTTTTAGGTGCCCATCAGTGGTCAGTCTCCGGGTCTGAAAAGTGAAGCCAATGCTGAAGTGCCTTAAACCTGCATTCTTTCTAACAGCCAGCAGGGGGCGACTCCTCTGGTCGATAAAAAAGGTCTGATTGTATAGAAGTCTATGAGAAAATGAGCCTACTTCTCACTTGATTTATTCCCTCAGTAAACATTGTAAACATGAGTTTATGGTCTCAATCGCTAGTTTCAAGTCTTCTTCAATACAGCCTGATGTTCATTTAGTGAATTATGGTCCCACTTAGAGTCAAATAGACCATAAAGCAGGGGATGCTTTACGGTGTAGCTACCTCGTGATTGACAGGTCGCTACCACGGCGTTGTCCGGTCTGGGAGTTGTCCGTGTTTTTGTCTGGCAACTTTAACTCTTTCTCAGTGTGTTTTCACATTTTGGTCGCTTAAAAACGTCTTATTCAAATTGGCAGTCCACAAACCGATGGGTGACGTCACGGTGACTACGTCCTCTTCTTATATACAGTCTGTGGTGCCCACAGAAGTCAAATTACCCGCAAAAGAAGAAGCCAAAGCTGTTGGGTGACCGTGAAAAAGGTGTGCGAGCAGTCAAAGCCCAGATGCTATGCTTCTTTCTGATAGTGTGCACGCATTCTGCAGGCCTCGCTGCACGCCGTGTAGCGTAACCGGACTCTGAGGAAGAGAAATGTGAAGGACACGCTACGCTGCAGAACGGGCGCTGACACACGACTCGCCCCGAGGTTCGTAGGGATGTTTGGAGACGAATGGAGAGAAAAATGATGTTGTGTTTGTGTGGATGGATGGAGTGTGTATATACACACACACACACACACGCATACACATGCACAGACTCCCACAGAAGCCACAAGTGACCTCATCTGATTCAGCACAGATAGCATGAATAAAGCCGGCCTTTATAAACACTTTGCTGTTCAGGGTATGAGATGACTAGGCTGTTTTTAATAGAGTCAGTTTTGGTTTTAAATTTTCATTAGAATACATAGCTTGAGGAGCTGAAATATGCCAGGGGGCAGCGATGCCTTGCTCCTTTCACATTCCTGTAAAGATAATATCTGCTCAGTTTGATTTCATGGGAAGATGTGTGAGTTTTAACTAGCTGAACAACATACAGGACAACCAAACGTCGGGTCGGTTCCTGAGCATGTGCAGTTTGGTCGTGACGGATGGAAGTCGGATAGATCCGTCACATTATCTCTGACCAAAGGTGTGAGTAAACACACAGGTATGCATGCACAGAAACACTTTCCTTTAGTCACAAACATGTTTTTCCATAAATCAATCACAGCGAGTCCACAGAAAATAACTCTAACCTTCTGCAAAATCACCCTGAACATAAAGAGTTTGTGATTCCACTGCTCAGAAAAATAAGCTAAGGGATAATGTACAGCGAGCCGGTCATTGTTGTGAAATAAACCCCGACAGGGCGATGCCACAAAAAACGGTCCGCCAGAGTCCGACATCAGAACTGCATCCATAGCAACGGTCTGTTATACATGGCAACCGTCTGTTATAAAGACATAACAGACCGTGATTGACCAATCAGAATTGAGTATTCAACAAATCTGTGTAATAATTGATCGTAACACGTTTCAGCAAATTCAGTTCATGCTGTCATTTCAACTCATTTTTACTGTACAGAAATTGTGCAAATATTAAGTGCATAATATCCTTTCATTTCAGATGAGGACTACATCAGCAATAAATTCAGTTTTAGCGCGTATAAATGGATTTCAGAGTGGGCCTGCTGGAGTTTGTGTGTCTTCCCAGCCTGTTCGCACGAAAAGGCGTATAGATGAACTTGATTCCGGCGTGTCATTTGTACGCCATGTATCCTGTACTGACTGCAATGTGAACGCAGCCGCATGTTAATGCTACTGTAAGAGTTAGTGACGTGGTATAAAAAGCGAGGAAGTCCACTTATGATGGGTGGTGGGGTGATGGGGAGGTGGCTGTTGGCAGTTGTTGACCGATGTTTTGTTTTGTAAGTTACGTTAGTGACGTTTGTCACACGACGATTGTCACGTGTTTTTTCTTGACGTTTGTTAGGTGTTTTCCATAGTTGTGTTACGTTGTTTCCGTACGTGTTTTACTTAGTTTAATTATTTATTTTAAGCCCTATCATGACGTTTTCCTTTACCTTAACTAAGTGGTTTTCTTGCCTAAACCTAATTGCGGACGTTTGCGTGGCGTACAAATGCATACTCATGACACGCAGAATGACTGTGTAATGTAATTTTATTTATACGCCTTCCTGTGAGACCGGGTTGGGCTTCCACTTCATTTAAACTCTGCATATAGTGTCGCCTCTTTGAAGGTTTTGGTAAAAGCATACATTTACTGAAAACATAGTGAGCCACAGAGATGTTAAAATAAAGAACCGGTCAACATCTCTAACGGATCAGCTGTTCTTCAAGCTGCCAATTATGAAAATACTGTTTGTTTCAGCTGTAGGGACGTTACTTCATGTCCTCTGTTGTTTGCTTTCTCAGCTGTCCTACGTGCCGACCCTGATGTGTTTTTCTCCGTCCTACCCGGGTGGTGATTCTCTCTAATGAAGCAGAGACTATAATATGAGGGAAATAAAGCAAGTGAAGTCAATGGTGTGTGTAATCTATCACCGTTATCTACTGGTGAACTGTAGGGATTACAACAAGCTCTGAGGAACGCCTCTTAAACCTCACACACGTGCACACTCACACAAAGCTTTCCATCCCTTTGAATAATGGCAGCAGTCACATTTTAATGAGCCAGAAGTCTGCGAAGTGACCGACAATCAAACCCAACCCAGATATATTAAGTTCATTTTCTGCTGTGAGGCTGTGAAATCGTTCCATCAATCTGCTGCCTCGTTGGGTTTAATGCGTCCCATCTGTTCCAGTCAGAGGTACGGAGCAGCAGTGTTTCTGCAGCCAGCTGACCTGCTGACTGCTTGTCTTGGACTTGTGTTGGTCTGTCTGTGTTTATGGAGTGTCTTGGTTTAGCTAGCGGCCGTCGCTAATGCACTGCTTCAATACACATGACAGACACAAAGAAATAAACACCGTCTCCTCTCCAGTCCAGTCCAGCAGGTATCAGAGTCCAACTTTTTTGGTAGTGGACCCTCAAATTACTCATTTTTTTCATTTAATACTTAAAGTGTCCTCTTAAATTAAAGAGCCAGTGTGTAGGATTTAGAAATGGAATATAATATTCATAACTATGTTTTCAATAATATTTTCAAAATGGCATCAAAACATGTTGTCAAAAAAACGTCTCTTTGCTTTTATAATCTTTGGTTGCATCATACATTATGATGTGTTCAAGCTCTATTCAGTAAGAATGAGTATTGGATTAAGGTAAATTCTAACGTTATCATGATGTGTTCAAATGCAATCTTTTCAAATTTAGTTTTTAGCTCTAAACTTGAGGCAGATCATCGGGGATTAATACATTTGCAAAAAACAGTATGCAACCGGTAATAAAAGAGTGGATATTGATGGGATTTATTGTTTTACTGTTGTTTTTTACCGTGGTATCAAATTGGTTATCGAGAATCGTGGAATTTCACTGGTTTTGAGGGCTACATTTCTGGTATTGTGACATTCCTACCAAAGTGTCAGTCTTTATACCTGCCAGGCTCTTGCTCTATTATTAACTTTTGTGCATGACCGCTTGCACACACTTCCCCTGTTCCCCTTTTTCCCCGCCAGTGTGCATTTAAAGCTGCCGCAGCAGAACTTTTGATCCGCCTCTTTGAAGTGGCTTTCAGTTCTCATCTGTGAACAAGATGTCCAAATTAAAAGTACCACAGGCTCGCCCACAGCCGCAGCTTTCTACGCCGGCTTCAGCAGGCGGAGGATGTGTGAAGTGGCGAGTCAAGTGCAAAGAGACTGATGCTTCATCTGTCTGACAGAGGGCTGCTTAGAGAGCTTCTCTGTTTGCACCTTTTAGCCTAATGTTAATAACATGACTGCACTACTGACAGCTGTTTGTCTTGTTCTTCTTAAAAAGCTCTTCTTCACCCTGCAAACACGTCAAGTGAATGCTGAGTAAATAATCTGTTCACACTGAACTGTTTGAAGTTATTTTTTGTGGACATTGTTTGCTTGGTATAATTATCCTGCAGCTTTCTGCATATTTTAAGCAAAGCAAGCATTGCAATATCAACCACAAACAATAAAACACAGAGCTGTGCCCTGCCCTTTTCTCGCTGCAGCACCAGACAGACCCGTTTGATTTACACAAACCCTCTCACTTCCACACTAATTTTATTTGGATGCTTCGTATTAAACGAATCATTTAGCCTGTCCCTTTCTTCTTTGTTTATTTTAGTTTTTGGCTGGACCGCAGAGGTCTGTCACTGAGTGATGAAGTTACACGATTAAATCGATTCAAATATTTAATCGCAATTCATCGCACATGTTTTTTATCTCTTCAAAATGTACATTAAAGGGAGATTTGTCAAGTATTTAATACTTTTATCAACATGGGAGTGGGCAAATATGCTTGTTTTATGCAAATTTATGTTTATATCTTATTATTGGAAATCAATTATCAACACAAAATAATGACAAATAATGTCCAGAAACCCTCACCGGTACTGTATTTAGCATAAAACATATGCTCAAATCATAACATGGCAAACTGAGCCCGTTGACTCTGATTCAACCGTCTCTGACTGTGTTTCTTCTGCTTCGTCAGTTTGGTGTGGCGGTCTGTGGGTTGACTGGTCCCCCCTTTGACTCCTGACCTCTTAATCCGCCGCCAGCTGCAGAGAGGCCTCTGTGACTGTGTGTGTGTGATAGAGAGAAGAGAGACTGTCTATGCAAAAATCTATGTAAGAGAGTTTGCACGTTAGATGTACTAATGACACAATAATGCACAAGGTATTTAGTGTACAATGTCAACACCTTTCTTGATTTTGGCATGTCATGTGTACACCATGTATTCTGTACTGACTGCAATGTAAACGCATCCACGTGAATAGTGTACACTCAGAGCTAGTGACGTAGAATAAAAAGAGAGAGACTGCTGATGGAGGGAGGGGAGCTGGATGGGTCCAACAAACACAGAACTTTAACCAGTGACGTTAGTGATGTTTGTGACGTGTTTTCCGTGTTGTGTTATGCTGATTTCTGTACGTATTTTATCAATTTTACTAACATACTTATTTTAAGCCCAATCGTGATATTTTTCCTAAACCTAACAGAGGGGTTTTGTTGCCTAAATATAACTGTAGTTTTGTTGCGTGATCACGCGAAAAGCCTGAAATGTGTCCTCATGAAATGGACTGTTCTTGTAATGTCGTGCTATTTATACGCTTTTCAGTGAGATCGGGTTGGAGAGAATCAGCCTGTTTGCACGAAAAGGCGTATTAATGCCAAGATAATGTGTAGGGCATTAAGCATGATACGCCATGTATCCTGTACTGACTGCAATGTGAACGCATCCGCGTATAAATGCTAAGAGTTAGTGACATAGTATAAAAAGGGAGAAAGACCGCTTCAGCTGGCCGGGTGGGGAGGTGGATGGGTCCAACAAACATTAGACTTTTAACTAGAAGACCACTGTTTTGTTTTGTTTTGTAACTTGCATTAGTGACGTTAGGGACGTTTGTGACGTGTTTTCCGTACTGATGTTAGATTGTTTCCGTACGTATTTTACTCGGTTTCTGTACTTATTTTAAGCCCAACCATGATGTTTTCCCTAACCTTAACTAAGTAGTTTTGTTGCCTAAACATAACTGCGGATGTTACCGTAGTTTTATTACGTAGCGTAAAAAAGACTGAAATGCGTTCTCATGACACGCTGAATGTTTTTGTAATGTTACGCTATTTATACGCCGTCCCGTGAGATCTGGTTGGAGAGAACATACAGCTGTACGTCATGTACCTGTATTCTTTGTTTGAGTGTGCACGTCTCTGATCTTTTTCGTAAGACTGTATGAGGGACTGTGCCAGTTAATTAATAAGTATCATAACATGACTCAGTATGACAAACTGGAACTGTAGTTGCTGCAGATGCACTTAACAACACAGGAGAGTAATTAATTCCAGGTCACCTGAGCACAAACAAGCGTCTGACTGAAGGGCCAAACAAGTCAAGTCAGTCACAAGTTTTCCAGTTGAATGTGTTGAACAATAAGCGTGGCGCCACACCTGCAGTCGAGGCTGTGATTCAGTGTTAATACACTTAGTAGAGTGTTTAAAATGACAACCAGCCACAACAGAAGGGTTCGTGTCCAACAAAAGGGAACGTGACACGACATGAGCACCTGAATGCAGACACACAGAAACACAACATGTGGCTCAGTAATCGTTCACACGTCTGGACACATACGGCGTGCTGCACACCAGCGTCGACGCCAGCGCACGCGTCCATGGTAAACAACACAAACGGCGTCTCTCTCCACCTGTTGAGCCGTCGAGTTGTTCAGGATGTCACAGATCCAGACCTGTGAGGCCCTGCAGCCCCCCCCCGCATCCCCTACGCCATGGTCTACTTCCTGCCTCGGTGTGTGTGTGTGTGTGTGTGTGTGTGTGTGTGTGTGTGTAGGGGAATGAGGGCTGTTGATTTGGGGATGAAAGAGTGTGTGTGTGTGTAGCCAGACTACAGTATATGCCCTCAGGAAAAAGAGAGAGGGGCTCAGATAAAGGAGCTGGAAGGTGGGCTTCCCCTAATCACCACCCTCGCCCTCAGGTGGTGCTGTGATGGAGTAGGAGGGTGGAGGTGTTATCTTAAGGCCCTGACACACCAAGCCGGCGTCGGTTAGCATCTGTCGGCCTAGTTTTTGCTTTGTGTCTCGCACCGTCGGCTCTACTCTGCCCGTGTTAGAGGTTTTTCAGCTGATTCAGCATGTTGAATCGGCGTTGAGAGAAATCACTGATTGGCTGCACAGCTTAAACCAATCAGTGCACGAGAACAGAAACAGAAGTGAGGAAAGCAAGCCAACAAGTAAAGTCAAGACACAGAAGAGTCTTCTCATTTTTCATCTTCATCTTATCTGATCACTCCAAGTGTGTTCGAGAGCAACTTTTTGGACAAGACAAAGGAGACGTGAGGCGACGCAACAGTCGGCCTTCGTCGCTGCTAGTTCTTTGATGTCGGCTTGGTGTGTCTGGGCCTTTAGACTACATCCACACTAATATGCTTTCATTTCAAAACAGCGTTTTAAAAGACTGTATGCACGTAACAAGCAGAAATTGACATTGGTAGGAAAATGCACGAAAATGAGGAATAACTTTTCATAAGAACGAACCGTTGATGAGGATACGTTAGCTGCCTTCAGATATCAGGCTGATGTCAAGAGGCACAAACGGAGACGATGAACTAGTTGGACTTTTCCGCTGTGGTTGTAATGAAAGTTATTATTAAACTGGATGTCCGCTTAGCAGTCTATAACTGTGTGACATAAAATCTACTTTTTTTAACATGACAATGAAGTCATGTAAGTGGTGCAGGTCTAAATTATCTTGCTCAACTGTCTGGCACATTAAGATTTAAAATACAGAACATTTCAATCATGTTTTAATCTTCTAGGGGGGAAAAAAATATTAAAATTGTGAATTGTCAACATCAAGTTATCAAAAGTGTACTTGTTCTATCTCAGCCTGGTGTTTGTGCATCAGGTAATCTGACCTCAGACCTGCCGTTTGGAGGCATCTTTGTGTCCTGGTGCCTCCTGGTACCACAGAGGAATGTAACCAGGAGTCTGTATGTGTCACGCTCTTTACCTTCCTACTGAACCGCCGTGTTTATAAAACACATTTAGAGGATGACAGGGGAAGCTACTTAGAGACACGCTTCATGTGCTAGTAAAGGAGTAGCAACCCCTTTAAACCCTCCCCGGGGGAGGAAGGAAAGTCCGGGTTCCCCTCTGGTGAGCATGTTAAGACTCAGCCTGTTGTAGGTTTGAATTCCTCTGGTGTCAAGCAGCCTTGTAAAGATGTAACGCGAGTCTTTTTATGTCGCTGAAAACAGAAACCAAGTTTAGCAACTTCCCAACTGCCATCATTTAAATTATAGGATATTCAGTAAATTCAAGTTATGCAATGGAGAGGACACATATTGAGGCATATTCAGTAATAATCGATTATAATTAGTCATTTATCTAGAACACTCTCTCACTTTCTCTGGTTCCAGTTTCTCAAACATGAGATTTTTCAGATTTTCTCAGGGTTTTTATTTATTTATCTCTTTATCTAATTATTTAACCAGATAACTCAATTGAGAACCAATTCCCATTTACAATGACAACCTGACCAAGAGGCAGCGACAGAAGGCAACATAGAACATAAATACAACTAGTGTAATAAAACAACATTATACAAATTTATCGATTAAAATATTTAATCGCACATTTTGTATCTGTTTAAAATGTACCTTAAAGGGAGATTTTTCAAGTATTTAATACTCTTATCAACATGCGAGTGGACAAATAGGCTGCTTTTTGCAAATGTATGTAAATATTTATTATTGGAAATCAATTATCAACACAAAACAATGACAGATATTGTCTAGAAATCCTCAGAGTTACTGCATTTAGCATAAAACAATATGCTCAAATCATAACATGGCAAACTGCAGCCCAACAGGCAACAACAGCTGTCAGTGTGTCAGTGTGCTGACTTGACTATGACTTGCCCCAAACTGCATGTGATTATCATGAAGTGGGCATGTCTGTAAAGGGGAGACTCGTGGGTACCCAGAGAACCCATTTACATTGACATATCTTGAGGTCAGAGGTCAAGGGACCCCTTTGAAAATGGCCATGCCAGTTTCTCCTCGCCAAAACTTGGCGCAAGTTTGGAGTGTTATTTAACCTCCTTCACGTCAAGCTAGTATTGGTAGCAATGGCTTCCTTCGTTTTTTTTTCGTACAGTTTGGGGCCGTCAGTGAGCGTCTGTCGGTCTAGTTTTTTCCACACCGTCGTCTCTAGTCTGCCCTTGTCAAAGTTTTTTCATCCGATTCAGCATGTTGAATCGTTGGCAGAGCTCGTCGGTGATTGGCTGTTGAGCTTAAACCAATCAGTGCACGAGAAAACAAGTAAAGTGAAGACACAGAAGTCTATTCTCATTTTTAATCTTCATCTCATCTGATCGCTCCAATACACAGATATTTTCACAGCTACATGACCATCTGGAATGAAGCTAAGTGAGAGTGGCGCGAAAACAGTTGGAAAACGCTGCTTTGTTTCATGTACGTATCATAACAGCGTCCTCGGTCTTCCTGTTTCCCGTTTTGAGTGATGAATCCAGACTACCGCCGCCTGCTGGTGTGGAGAGTTATTTCCTCTCACGCAAGCGCAGAACCTACGTGCTAACTGGCCGTCAGCTGTAGTCTTTGCATTGTGTTCGAGTACAACTTGTCAGCCAAGACGAAGGCGACGCTCTATCGCCGCTAATTCTCTGATGTCGGTTTGGTGTCTTTGGGCCTTAAATTTAATCTAATCCAGGGTTTTTGCAGAATTGTCCGTGCGGCACTCTGTTCCACATTAAAGAGAAATGCAGAGAAAATATTAAGCAGAAAACTAAGATGGAAACCAGAAACCGGAACAGGAGAGCAGAAGGGTGAGGCTGGAAAACGAGCCTCTCTGCAGCGGTACCAATGTCAAAAGGCCAACACGAAACAGTCGATGCAACAACAGCAGGGAGATGAGAAACTTTAAAAACAGCAACGTGGAAGCAGGAAGCAGGACTTCAGTTACAAGTGTCAGAAAATAAGAACAGCCAGTTGAATTAATTTCCTTATAAAATCTCCCCCGAGCAGTGGAACAGTGACCGAAATCTGACCTGAAGGGAGGGAGGGAGTAACATCAGAGCACCGCAGGGCACATTTAACCCTTTGAGAGGAGGGGCTTTAGGTTAGTGTGGCTGATAACAACTCCACACACACACACACTCGTCCTCTTCACCTTGTACCTCTTAACTTCCCTCATGGGGTTATTAACTCCCTGATTGGGGAGCTTTCCTTCGGGTTCGTCCCTATTTAGTTGTCACGGTGGCGTGACCCCGACACTTATTAGCTGACCCCTGGGATTAGTCCAAGCTGGAAACGGGGGGGGAAGTGGGGTTAAGCCTTCACCTCGAGGTGCTCGCTGCAGCATCTCACAAAAACCTTAATTAAATCGCTGAGACACCGAGTCAGGAATGTTTGCTTTGCTCTGCCTCTCTGCGTACGTCCTCCAGTCCATCCGTCTGTCTCCACCTTTCTTTGCTTTTCCCATCCTCATCTTCCTCCATGCTGGCTTCATCTTCCTCCCAGCTCACCCACCAGTACTGATCTGTAGAGCCGTTATTGTAGGTAAAGACTCATGCTCATGGTCGGCAGAGATTCTCCATGCATCAGTCTCCCCCTCACATATTGTTACAGGTTTATATGAAGTAATAAAAATCACTAAGATGTGTTTTTTTCGTCTTTTCTGCGTGTATGTGATTTGGGGTCTGATTCCTCCTGACAATCGTCAGCAAAGCCCTGATTGTCTGATGCTTCTAAAGATTATCTTTCCATCATCCCCCGTTCGGCTCAGAAGTCCATCCTGGCCGCACCAATTTCAAATCTTAAATATTAAACATGTTCAATATCTACGATGGGATCTCCCGTTGTGTGTGGGGAACCCCGAGGACAGCTGATGATGCAGTCATGTGGGAAAGAACGATAGCCAATAGAGAACCAAGCTGACTGAAGAAGGAAGGACAACCACCGCCGTCATGGCGGCCGTGGCTAATGCATGGGCTAATGCTAAACGTGAAGCATAAAGGAGTAGTAACTTGCATACTTGCAACCTTGAGACCTCAAAAATAGGGAGGATTTCAAAAGCGAGGGGTCTGTGGGTCCTCACCCAGAAACATTAGAGTTTCAGAGACTTTGTTTCCTGCATTCTGGTGACTTTTAAAGAATGAAAATAACAAAATAATAAGTACACTGCAACAGCATTTTATGTTAAATAGGCCTACTCAGAAAAAGAAACTGAATAATTCACCGCTCTGGTGTGAGCTTGTGTGAATCTCTGGTATAAACTAATATTCATCAGTTTTCATTCATTCCTTTTTGCTCCTGCTTGAGTATTTCTTTCTCTTAGGTCTCTCCATTTTTCTCTCCGTCTCTCACTCACTGAAGGTCCTTTCAGACACGACGGGACAACGCCATCGCTGAGCTCTGAAACCTGTTATTTCAAACGGCTTGCACCACGCCGGCTTTCCGCTGCGTCGGGCAAAGCCCAACTTGGGCGCTGTATGGTCGCGATAAGACATTTGGTGTAGCTCTATTATCGTCTGGGAGGAAACAGCAGGGCTTGTACATGCTATACAGCACCAGAAACAGGTTGTGATAAGGTGTGAAAAATGGGAGAAGTGTGACACGTGGAGAAAACCGGGAGAGGGCGATGAAAAACGGGGAGTCTCCCAGGAAAATCGGAAGGGTTGGCAAGTAGTAAGATGGAGCTCAGACATGGAGGACCAACTTGTTGATTTGTGGCAACAACACAAGTGTTTATTTAACGTGTTTCCATGACTTCATCCATCCATCCTTCGTGAATTTTCAGTACAAAGTAAAAACTAACTCTTACTAACACTATTAAATAACACTTCTTCCCGCCCGTCGTCCACCATGTTTGTTTACACTAAAGTCACGTTTGATCACGAGAGATTTTGTGAGATTTCCGTTTTTTTTTAGTCGTGACTCTTGTTGATCATGACTGAATCTGTTAGTGTGTGGTGTGCTGCTGTTTTGACCAAATCGTTGCTCTCCACACACTACAGGATCAAAACTGTTAAATTTATGATTCGTTATGTGAGGGCTCTCTCACATTTTACACATCTGTTAAGATCTGAAACATCCTTTAGTGTCGGGCCAGCCTTAACGTGACCAGAACAAGGACTGCACATGCAAATATCACAGCAGCCCACTGCTCCTCAGGACAGGTTCAATGCACAGGACAAGTCTCATGTATGTACCTGTATGTATATGACCATACTAATAAAGTTTACTTTTTTTTTTTTTAAATGCCCATCTCAACTTCCCAGAGCTCAAAGTGAGGACTTCAATTTCCCAAATGATTTAACTCATTGTGATATAAAACAACAGGAAGTGCCACAAGTTTGGCATTTTATTCTTGATTAAAACCTTTAGTAGTTTATCTGTGATCAAAATAAAATCAATCAACAGACTAATCACTTAATTGTCTACCAATTTCAGCACTAATTACAGCCAGTTTGCAGTAACCTGGTGCTGCATACAGGTCCTTAAAGGATCTATTCACATCAGTAATAGAACACCTAGAACACTTGACTTGTATTTAGACATTTTATTTTTATTTTATGTATATTAAACTTGGCAAAATAAACCTGATTCTGGTTCTGAAGAGGACAGAATAGTGAATAGTTAGCTGTAAATAACCATGACTTTAAATAAAAATAGATGAATGTGATGTTTGTCTTCTCATCAATTCGTATAAAATGTCAGAAAACAGTAAAAAAAAAAAAAAAAAAAAAAAAGATGATTTCCTAAAGAACAAAGATATTAATTTTACAACAATATAAAACATAAAAAACAAAAAAAACAAATTCTATGTTTAAAAAGCTGGAACAAGAAAATGTTTTGATATTATTGCAGGGGGAAAAAAAGTGATTATGAAAATAGTTCTGGACTAAATGTTTAGAATAATTGTTAAGCCACAATAAATAACATCTGTAGTGCATAAATAAAAGAGTAGCTGTAATATACAGATGTGCGAACAAGGTGCACTCGTTTCTAATCCCGATGTGTCCGGGTGGAAACGTCTTGATTTGTCTCCGGGGAGCAGCAGAATAAAGAGAAACCAGCCAGATAAACCTCCTCTAATCCGATACTTTTGACACAAACACGGACTGAAGCAACGACAGCGATAAGAGCTAATCCTGTTTCCACATGTGTGTGCAGTGAAACACTGCTGTCTCTGTCCAGAGCCTCCCTCTGAGCGCATCTGATCCTGACCCGAGATACATGATCCTGACCCGAGATACATGATGGTGACCCGAGATACATGATGGTGACCCGAGATACATGATGGTGACCCGAGACACATGATGGTGACCCGGAATAAGATAAGATAAGATAAGATGAACCTTTATTAATCCCTGGAGGGAAATTCAGGTGTCAAAGCAGCAACATCAGCAAACAGAGTGAAACACAGGAGAAGTATGAAGGTATACAAAAATTATAAAAACAATAATAGAGATATAAAAGATACAGAGTGAATGGGTGAACAAAGTGTGTACAGTCCGTCAATAAATAAATGTGATATGTGCAATAAATACATGTAATATGTGCATATGTGCAGTCTATAAAGTGGTATATAGGATGTATAGTGTAAAGTAAGTGTAAAGTGCGTCAGTGGTTAGAGTCCAAGATGGTTGCAAAGGTGCATGTTTAAAGGTAGATGGTGCATGTTTAAAGGCAGATAGTGCATGTCTAAAGGTAGATGGTGCATGTTTAAAGGTAGATTGTGCATGTTTAAAGGTAGATGGTGCATGTTTAAAGGTAGATTGTGCATGTTTAAAGGTAGATGGTGCATGTTTAAAGGTAGATTGTGCATGTTTAAAGGTAGATGGTGCATGTTTAAAGGTAGATGGTGCATGTTTAAAGGTAGATGGTGCATGTTTAAAGGTAGATTGTGCATGTTTAAAGGTAGATAGTGCGTGTTTAAAGGTAGATGGTGCGTGTTTAAAATTGTTAAAGTCCTAATAGTTGTCATATGGGGGTCAGCCTTGGTTGTGGAGCCTAATGGCTACCAGCATGAAGGACATGCAAGAGAGTCCCCCGACCACAAGACACGCTTTCAGGCTGAGTCTGGATCGATTATCATGAGAGGAGAACTGATTAACTCTGTGGCTTTAATCGATCACACAGTAAGTAAGTCAAGTTTATTTGTATAGCACCTTTCACAGATACAAAATCACAAAGTGCTTTACAATAATAAAAAAAATACATCAGTCAATATTAAAAGTAGCAATGAAGAGCACAGGGCTGTCAAGCTAAAAATACAACAAAACAAACAAATGAGCTACAAAGACACATAACAGGTAACAAATACAGTCAAGAAAAAGGCCAATAAAAGCAATAAATTAAGTGGAGATGATTATTCAGATGAATTAACAAAAAGCCTGTCTAAATAAAAAAGGTTTTCAGCTGCTTCATAATAAATATGTCACAGGACTACAGGGATCATGAGCAGCATCTAAAAAAGACCAGCAGGCTTCTTCTCTTCTGCAGGAAAGTCGCACTAAAGTCAGCTGAGGAGTTTGGTTTTGTGCACAAAAATGCGCGTTTGCATTTCATGAAGAAGTTAGAGTTAGTATGAGAGGAGCTTCAGAGATCTTACCTTCATAAAGTAATCCAAAGTCCGCGCTCCAGCAGCTTCTACCAACACTTTGTATCCACTTTAATCAGCGCGTCTCTCTCTGCGTAAAACCCCCAAACCGGTCCAGACCCGGTTCTGTTCTAGTCTAGTAGAGCAGCAGCAGCAGCAGCAGGGTTTACAGTGTCCTCGGTAGAAAACCAGACGGTGTCCTCTCACAGCAGCGCTCCAGACCCGGGTCCTCCAGCGTTCAGAGGCGCACAGACTCTCCAACAAAAGTCCTCAATGAAGTGAAGAGGAGGCGCAGACTGAGACGAGCTGGAGGGAAGTGGGAGGGACCGTGGTGCGCGTCCCCGTGCGCGTCCCCGAGGAGGGCTGCACCTGCAAAAAATATCCCCAGCAGGAGAGATGTGTTTATTGTGAAAGATGCTCTTCAGATGAACTCTTCCACAAATACCATTTACAAGACTGTCTGAAAAATATCCAAAAATTATCAGTAACAAATATGAAAAATATCTGAAAAATATTAGTAAAATATGTTAAAAACAAATGTCAGAAAAATAACAGTAAAATATATGATAAATGTCTGAAAAATAATGGTTACATATGTGAAAAATATCTGAAAAATGTCTGAAATGTTTTTGTAAAATATGTGAAAACTAAACAAAATAGCATCTATTTACAAACAGGGACTATCTACAAGTGAAAAATATCCTGATATTATTCGTGAAAAATATCCGAAAATATTAATAAAATTATTAGAGAAAAAAATAGTAAAAAACGTTTACGAAAAATACGCGAAAACTGTCTGAAAATTTTAAAAAAATATTAGTAAAATATGTGAAAACTAGACAAAATAACATGTATAGTAAAGAGGACTTTGTCCAAGCTGAAAGCATCAAAGACCATTCAGACATACGGAGTCGTTCTCTCACACATCTGGCTGAGGATGTCTAAAAGTCTTTGTACACCAAGTCTGTATTTTTCGTTTTAAACGTTTGACAATTTCGGACAAAAAATCCGGACTTGGTGTGTAAAGGCCTTAACTTGTCATGCACCAATGGCCCAGCCTTCGGGAGCAATTTGGGGGTAAGTGTCTTGCTCAAGGACACATCGACATGTGACCTGGAGCAGCCGGGGATCTAACCACCGTCATGGGTTATAACACTTGTGCAGTGTAACTGGAGCTGCGGTCGTGCGTTGCGATTGGTTCCATTTTGGCGAGGGCAGACCAAATTTTACTGCTCATGTGTTAAACCCCCAAAGATACAGTATGACGCGTTGATGACGCGTTACCCAGCCTCCTTCAATCGACCTTGGTTTTTGGCTGTCGCCATCTTGGTATTTGGCCGTCGTCGTCTTGTTTTTTTGCAACCAGAAGTGACACAAGAGGGCGGAGCTAAATACAACCGGACACTGAATAAGGCATTTTTAAGTGACCGGAAAGATAACAATTAACTTTGATGAAGTGAAAACACACTGTGAAAGGGTGAAAGTTGTAAGACGAAAACACAGACAACTCCCAGACCGGACAACGCCGTGGTAGCGACCTGTCAATCACAAGGTAGCCCCGCACTAAAGCATCCCCTGCTTTATGGTCTATTTGACTCTAAATGGGACCGTAATTTACTAAATGAACATCATGCTGTATTGAAGAAGACTTGAAACTAGCATTTGAGACAATAAACTCATGTTTACAATGTTTACTGAGGTAATAAATTAAGTGAGAAGTAGACTCATTTTCTCATAGACTTCTATACAATCTGACTTCTTTTCTCCATTCCAGCGGTGTCATGAAAGTCCACACACCCCCCATTACATTTCTTTTTTATTGACAGTTCAGTCGCTTAAGTTTGCATTTCCATTTTAAGCCTGTGTATTTATACTCAGTCTAGGGAAAGTTTGTGTAGGTGCACCGCTAACCAAATACTTCCGCCCGTCACCTCAGCTGTTAATGAGCTGTGGACGGAGACACTATATTCAACTGTTGCTGCGTGTTCAGGAACACTCTGAAACCTGAGACTCTCATCGTTTTCACCTCAGCCTCGTAAAATGGGTTTCACAGCATCACCGACTATCCACTGATGTCACTCACACAGGCACGTAAATACAAACACATACACTACTGTTGAAGAGTTATGAATCAGCTGTTTTTCCTTCAATAATTACTATTCTAACGGAGATAAATAAAAAAAAACAGTATAATTCAGACCCCAAATGTTGTATTTAAAGAAGAATGAAATTCAGTCGATGTTTTCACAGTGTTAGGGAGGAGTGAACCTGCCAAAAATAAAAATAAATAAATGAGCAAATAAATAAATGAGTCAAGAAATTATTAAATAATAATAATTATAAAAATTAAATATAAATTTGTGTTACATTTGATCAAATAATTAATGCCTACATTTATTTTTTTATGTTGTTTTTTATTTATTTATTCATCAAGTCATTTATGTTTATGACATGTGAAAACAGTAACATATTTGAAAAATATCCAAAAAAATATGGGAAAATGTCTAAAAATATTAGTAAAATATCTGGAAAATATTAGTAAAATATGCGAAAACTAAACAAAATAGCATCTATTTACAAAGAGGAGTTTCTACAAGATAAAAGCATGAAAAAACATTCTCAAATATGTGAAAAATATCCGAACATTTTCCGTGAAAAATATCCGAAAATGTTCATAAAGTTATCAGTAAAATATGTGAAAAAAGAAGTGCGGGAAAAAAAGGTATAATTGTCCGAAAAATATCCCAAAAAATATCAGTAAAATATGTAAAAACCAGACAAAATAACATATATTAGTAAAGAGGACTTTGTCCAAGCTGAAAGCATCAAAGACCATTCAGACATACGGAGTCGTTCTCTCACACATCTTGCTGGAGATGTCTGAAAGTCTTTGTACACCAAGTCTGTATTTTTCGTTTTAAACTTTCGACAATTTTGGACAAAAAATCCGGACTTGGTGTATAAAGGCTTTAACTTTTCATCCACAGTGTATATTAAGCTACATATACAGCATGTGCAGCTACAGCAGCCAGTTATCACTGCCATAAACACTGTGAGACATCTGAGAGTCTAAAATGAGACGGTCAGTCAGACAAGTCACAACATGCAGGACTAGAAGAGGAGGAAGAGAAGTGTCCAGATGAAATCCTGCTTCATCATCATGACTCACACACAATAAAAACACAGAGGAATCAGAGCTCACAGTCAGCTGAAGGTGGAGGGAGGCTTTAAATACTTTACTACATTAAACCGAACATGAACCCTGAAGTCTCAACAACAAAACCAGTTAGTTTTCTCTACATTTAATCTGAGCATGACAACATTATCAACATTAAGGAAAGGCATTTAATAGTGCAACAGTTATAGTCTGGGCCGACAGCACTTTGAGAATTTCATTTACTGTGTTTTTACCAGGAGGTATTGGTACCTACTTACTGTAACGGTAATATAAGTATGTATATATACTGCACATGTGGCAGCGTCATCATGCAGAAACCTACGTCAGGTCACGTGGGAAAAAGTTTTTTGACCAAAATTTTAATGTTGGGATTTGAATACATGAGGAACACCACTGGGAAGATACAGAATTATGGAGGATGGAGCCTGCCAAAATCCAAAATAAATGAAAAATAAATAAATTACTCCATAAATAAATATTCATTAAATGTAGTAAAATAAAAATATAAACATATAAAAAATTAATTAATTAATTGATGAAATGTGACGTTAATTTACATTTCTGTTTTAAGTAGCTTCATTATTTATTTATCTTTGTATTAATTCCTTTATTTATTTACTCTTGTGTTTAATTTTCCCTATTTTATTTGTGTATTTATTTTTATTAAATGTATTTATTTATTTTTTTATTTATTTTTTATTTATTTTTTTATTTATTTTTAAATGTATGCATTTATTCACATTGAGTGACAGTCCCCTCATTTGCATAATTAGGCAGAAATGCATAAAGAAAAATGTGTAAGGAAAAAAGAACAGAAATAAATAAGGGTGTAAAGGTTAAATCGTGCATAAATAAATAAATGCATAAATACATATCATTAAAAATATATATATAAAATAAATAAAAATAAATGCAAAAATAAATAAATACATTTTAAGCTGAATAAAATAAATATGTAAAAAAAATTAAAGGGGAAATTAAACAAGAGTAAATTAATTAGGAAATGAATAAATATAAATAAATAAACAAGCAAATTAAAACAAATATATCAATTTACATCACATTTTATCAATTAATTAATGGCTACATTTATTTTAAATATTATTTTTGCTACATTAAATTACTTATTTATTTATTTATCAAGTCATTTATTTATTTATTCAACAACCTGGGAGCACGCCGACCGCCATCTAAGTTACTGTATGTAACGTTAATACACTGACTATAAGGATGTATATATATTGTACATGTAGCAGTGGCGTGTAAAAGTCTGAGCGAGGCTTCTGCAGCACCAGAGGAGGCTGTAGGAGTGTTTCAGTGTTTATGTGATTCACACAGCCAGGGCTGGGGAAGGCTTGACCCTTCACAGACCTCCCCAACGCAGCGGAAATGACTTCTGTCCATGTGAGACCCTCGTCTTTTCTCTGTCAGACCCTCCCACCCTCCCCAACGTGTTGCCTTACAAGAATGTAAATAAGACCGCAATACACAGAGTGGGAGTGTTAACCTTTGTGTACACTTTAGGATGCATGCAGGCCTGTCTGCAAATATAGACGTGTGTTTTATAACGTTGCAGTTCCTTTAATGAGAGCTGGTAAACAGAGTGAATGTAGCGGTGGAGAAGAAAACATGAAATAACAGAAAGGAATTCAGGCCTGGAGTTACTCTCCCCGGGGAGGCAGGCAGACTCGCTGTTTGGTCGTCAGCCAGGAACTCTGAAGGAAGACGACTACAGCGTCCACGTCTTTTTTTATTCCTGTTTCTCTTTGTGTCTGCTTCTCTCTGGCTCTACTGGCTCCTATTATAATGATACAGTTCTCTTTCTTTTTCTTCTGACCCGCGGGCGATCCCGACTGACTTTCAGAGGCCCCAGTAGGTTCAGTTTTAGAGCTAGAGTGAAGACACAGATA
This sequence comes from Sebastes umbrosus, assembly GCF_015220745.1. Classification (NCBI taxonomy): domain Eukaryota; kingdom Metazoa; phylum Chordata; class Actinopteri; order Perciformes; family Sebastidae; genus Sebastes; species Sebastes umbrosus. The sequence continues at coordinate 4,427,539 of NC_051271.1, forward strand.
TCATATGATACTAGAAAACCTAAAGTATCAACCTTTTATTTACCAATTATTAACCTATTCATTGGTACCAACCATGTCCTGCTACCATGTCGGTAAGGAGGCTAAATAACACTTCAAAGTAGGGCTAAATTTTAGCGAGGAAAAACTGTCATGGCCATTTTCAAAGGGGTCCCTTGACCTTTGACCTCAAGATATGTGAATGAAAATGCATTCTATGGGTACCCACGGGTCTCCCCTTTACAGACATGTCCACTTTATGACAATCACATGCAATATTGGGCAAAAAAAGTTTTTTTCATGCAGTATAAATGTGTTATTTTCTCCTATTCTAAAATGGTGTGTTTGAATATTTCTGCATACTGGGGTCCCTAAACAGTCCTGAATTGCATAAATTGGGTATCACTGTAAAGCTGAGACTCTTGTGGATCCAATGAGCCCAACTGTATTCATGTGTGATGATGTTAGACACCAGTATTTTTGAGGGATTATTGATCATTTTTTTCAATTCTCGAGTGGAATTTTTTTTTTTAATTTAGCACCAAATCTGTGTAACAAATGGTATCAACCCAAAAATTGCTGCAACAACTTATGAGACATAATAGAGCATGGGGATGACCATCATATACTTCTATCATTATGTTCTAAACCCTGATACACTAATTACTTTTAATTCCTTCATTCATTCATATTTATTTCAGATTCATGACTAGAGCAACTTGACACACAAAGCTGAGCTGCATCTCAAATTAATCTTCAGGTTCCCAGCTTTCAGATGATGTACACCACTTCTATGTGACATCTACTGTTGACCTGCTATCTCCCCCTAAAGACCCCCTGTACCCCCCCTAAAAAAGAGTGTGTGTGTGTGTGTAGTGTTTGTGTGTGTGTGTGCTCCTCTCAGACTCTAGTATATTAATAGAACTTTTCTCCACTGATGATGAAGTTGCCACCTGTACCCCGTCTCACACCCACCATCAGGCCAGAGAGGGCAACGACACTGACTTGGTTGACTATTGGTGCGTTCAAATGGGGTGGTGTTTACCGTGTTCACCAGAGGAGTCCATATGAACGCCCCCCTCTTGTGGTGTTCACAACCTCGGAAGAGGAAAGTTTCTCAAAGCTCCAAGTTGACGAGTTGTGACGTTGTCAGAAATAGTGGAGGCCATGGAAGTTCATTTTTTTTGGTGCATAATAAGTTAATATATTGTACTTTTATCCGTATATTGTTTTTCTTCGTAATTTTATAATATGTCTCAGGAAAATGTTGATATTCCCAACGGCCTCATATTTTTCCTCTGTCATTATACCTTCGCATTTAATGCATTATGTTACCTGCTTGCTAGCTTGCTATATTGTTAGCCTCTGTGGCTTCTAGACGCCGACAGTAACGTTAATATTACCGTTGCTTAGCAGCGGTGTTCTCACCACTTAACCACTTGAACGCCAAACACGTTGTAAACACAAGCGCACCAGTTTCATTTGAAGGCAGCAGTAGTTACACTAATATTCCACTATTATGACAATATAGTGAATTTGACAACATATTCTGTTTGGATATTCTGAATTAGGCCTTATTCTGAATGGAGCATTTTCAGTATTGAGTTCAGTATTGCATTCAGTGTTGAGGCCCTCAATACTGGACCAGCGTTCTCCCTCAATTTGAGGGAAATATGCTGTCAGTTTTTTGTCAACATTTTGTGACTTTTAATTAATGTTTCAAGAAAAATGGAAGAAAAAGAGATGGAGAAAAAAGTAAAGATGCATACTTGTCAACCCTCACGATTTTCGCGGGGACTCCTGTTTTTCATTGCCGTCTTCCGGTTTCTTATTTCTCCCCATTTATGACAAAATTTCAAACCTTTATTCCTTTTTGTTATCTCAACTTGTTTCTGGCGCTGTACAGCGTGTATAAGCCCTACTGTTTCCACCACAATCCACAACACAGCTACACCAAATGTTGTTTCCTGGATGAAAAGAGCTGCTGGCGACCTCCCGACACAATGCTGTTTGAGCTGCACTCGCCGCACATCACAGCGTGCAGCGCTCAAAGTTGGGCGCAGTGAAAAGCCGTCATGGTGCGGCGCAAACCATTAGAAATAACAGGTTTCAGAGCTCAGTGGTGCCGTTGTCATGTTGCGTCTGAAAGGACCTTCAGTGAGTGAGAGAAGGAGAGAGAAATGGAGAGAACTAAGAGAAAGAAATACTCAAGCAGGAGCAAAACATGAATGAATGAAAACTGATGAATATTAGTTTATACCAGAGATTTATATAAGTTCACGCCAGACGGGCGAATTATTCTATAGTTATTCTTTCCGAAGTAATAAAAGTAAGATTAAAAGTATTTAAGATAAAAATGATGTTGCAGTGTACTATTCTGATTCTTTAAAAGTCACCAGAATACAGGAAACAAAGTCTCTGAAACTATTTTTTTCCTGACGGACTACCTGCACATCCTCAGACCCTCAGACCCCCTCGCTTTGGTTTTGAAATCCTCCCTATTTTTTGAGCTCTCAAGGTTAGCGAGTATGTAAAGATGAGATTTAATGACGGACGCTGAGTGGAAAGAAAGGGAGGAAGAAAAAACAAGAGGGGAGATGACGTGGGAACCATGTTGGGTCCACGCTCCAGACCCTGCAGTTGTTGGCCTCGTCAGTGTTGTTGTTTTGTTTTCACACGGCCTTCAACCTCGCTGTGTGGACCGCAAACAGATGTTAATGACGTTTCTCACAAGAGTTTCTACTCGGCGTCATCAGCGCTGCTAATGAGCTGTGGTGAAACGTTCTGTGAGGACGGATGCCATCGCACAACTAAAGCTGCAACAAATCTGCAGCAGCAGAAATAATATAGCAGACGGTAGTGTTTGTAATATTATTATTAGAGTGGCGGTTGAGAAAAGCTCCCACATGTCAGTAGTGAAGCCTTCACACCAGCTCCAAACCACAGTCTTTATTGAACGATTAATACTTTTAGAATTGTTACCACACCCATATAGAAGTCCCAGCTGATAACAGGCGGAGTCACGTTCCTTTTAACCCGGAAATAATTATCTGTCATATAATTAACTGTCACTAAACTAGACATTATAAATAGTACAGCACATTATAATTAGGGACGTCGGTCAGCGAAGGCTCGATCGAAACTGTAGGAATTATTATTGTTCTTGAGATGAATCGCATTTTTTAGGGCCTTAATGTGCTCTTAAAGTTGTTAAACTCATCAGAAGCGGTGAAAAAATTGTTATTTTAAGGGTCTAGGTGTTGGGTGTTGCAAAATGGCTCGCTAGCGCCCCCTACAAAGTTGGAAAAATTGAGCCCCTCGTTCAGGTTTCATCTACATGTATGAAATTTGGCAGGCAGATGTAACATGTGGAGATGCACAAAAAAGCCTCTCGGAGGTATACCCAAAACCCAACAGGAAGTCAGACATTTTTAATTCAATGTGCGATTTTTGCCCATTTTTAGCGTTTTATAGGCCTAGTACGTTAACGAACTCCTCCTACAGATTTAATCAGATCGACTCGAAATTTGGTCAGGACCATCTTAAGACCTTAACGATGAAAAGTTGATAAAATCCTGAGTTTTCATGGAACGACCTTGCCGTGGCATGGCGACCATTTTGCGCCATTTGCCATGAAACAGGAAGTTGTTGTAACTCCAATGTACATAGTCCAATCTGCCCCAAACTTCTCAGGCATAATAAGGGTCCAGTCCTGAGGACATTTACATGTCCATATTGAGTCACACTCAAAGCGCCCCCTACTGGCAACAGGAAATGTTTTATATTTTGATGTACTCCGGCTGGTGGGCGGTGCTTGGTATTTCCTAAAGAGATCTCAACATGGCTGCCGGGTCACCAACTTTCAAATTTTACAACTAAACAGTACACTACAAGATGTTTCTGATAACATTTGAGGAGGGAAATAGGCATTACAGTAACAGAATATTCCCCTCCGCGACCTCTAACGGGATAAGCGGTTGCAGATGATGATGATGGAGTAACAGAATATTGATTCATATTTGATCAGCGCCGTCTAGTTTGACCATTTAATTGCAGTTGGCGAGTAATTGACTCGTGGCTCCCATAGACGGCAGCTGGACGGCAGACTCCAGATCAGCTCTGACTGGTTGTTTTCCTCCGGTCTGTGAAATCTTGCAGATTACCTGTCTCATGTACTACTCTCAGGATATAGTGACCGTTTTATAAAAATAACTTTTTTTAATCATATTTGCTCCATTTCTACCCTCTGCTGCTTTAAGGAGCAGAGCCTTTGCACATACTCTACCTATCCTAGCTGAAGGACCCCCTTAAAATATGTTGACTACGTGTTGGAGATACATAAGTGATGGTGAACACAAAGCACATTCAGGCCTGATACTTGTAGCAGAGCAGCTGTGAGAGGACGTCAGAGAGAAAGCTGGAGGAAGACCTGGTTTTATTTTGTGTATATACAACATACGTCGACTCGTGACACGTTTGTGTGTGTTTTTGTTTGTGCGTGGAGGGAGCGGACCACAGCAGCGTGACTCTCTGGCGGGGATCGTGAGAACCTAAGTGGCAGGGGGGTCCTCGTGGTTCAGAGGAATTCGACAAAATGTTAAAGAGAAGAAAAACAGCAGTGTTCATAGACGTCAACAGCACACTCAGAGGAAGGCATCTGACGAGGCTGCACATTGGACTATTTCTGGATCAAGGAAATCGCAAACCTGTTACACCTACATACACACTGCATGTTCTAGTCTATTGACGCTATTGTCTACCCAGCAAGATGTCTGTATCTCTCTCTTTTCCCACACCTGTCTTCTTCCTCTCATCTCTCTCCTCTTCATCACACGACACCCCCTCTCCCTCCGTCCTTCATCTCCAACTGCAGCCTCCCTCGTGTCACTCGGTTATTTATGGGCTGCTGAATGGAGAGAGATAGTCTGAGACCCAGAGCTTGGCCTCTACCCTTCCACTGTCTGCTGCCCCTAAATCACCACCCAGTCTGGCTTACTTCCCTTTAATGCTGTGTGTGTGTGTGTGTGTGTGTGTGTGTGTGTGTGTGTGTGTGTGTGTGTGTGTGTGTGTCATGCTATCTGTTGATCAGTTTCATTCATCGAGGCAGTGGTGGAAGAAGTACTCAGATCCTTTACTGCAGTATAAGTACTAATACCACAGTGTTAAAATACTACACTACAAGTATAAGTTCCGCATTCAAAACCTTACTGAAGTTAAAGTATGTGAGTATTATCATATAAATGTAGTTAAAGTATTGTCAGTAAAATGTTCCCCATTAGTATTTTCCTATTATAGCTGATGCTTCTAGATTAATATTGCAGCTGCATTAATGTGTATGTTGCATTTTACTGCTGCAGATTTTAATTCAAGAAGTAGGGTGAGTACCTCCAATTTAGATGGAGTATAATGGCCACATTGAAGGGGAAAAAAATCGGAGATTTCGAGATTAAAGTCATAATATTACAAGAAAAAAAGTCGTAATTTAATGAGAATAAAGTCATAACTTTACGGGAAAAACATTTCCTCCTCCACCTCCGTTTCTTGCTCAATCTTTTTAAGGTCGTGATACTGATGATAATGTGGTGCTGATGTGCCAAAAGAAGAAGTATTTGGTTATTTGTGAAACGTAAACGAAAGTATAACTTCACAAGATGCTCCATGTTCCTCATTTTCATCTGCTCTATTTCCCCTCTAAAATAACTCGTAAAAATACTACTTTATAAACTTATGACTTTATTCCCATAATACTACGACTTCTTTCTCGTAAACTTAGAAGATCCTGAGAGTTTGATGCTGTGAAGGTCACAGCTGTGGTAGCTGATTGTAAATGTTATCTGATGTTAGCCTGCCCTCTTCTGGACTGAGGACCAACTACAACAGAGGCTGAGGACACAAGGAGGAACTCCACTCCAGCACTGAGTCATCCAAAGTACAAAACTAGTCTGATTTGACTAATTAAAATCACTTCTTTACAATCTTGGCCAATGTTGTGTAGCGTGTTTTAGGGTGAGTACTTCCAGACCCTGTTGATCAGGGTGTGAGCCAGCAGCTCTGGAGGGTTTGGAGAACCCAAATGAGCACAACAGTCCAGGAACTTGTGGTCAGAGCTCTGCTTTTTACTGTTTTCTTAACATCAATAAAACAAAATGGCATCAATACAAGAACAAAGGAAACTCACTGACATAAAGGACGGGTCCTCAGCCCACAGACCAAAGGCAGAATGAATGAAGTATGGCTGTCAATCGATTAAAACAGTTAATCGCGATTAATCACAAATCACTTAGTTTAACAGCTTGGTCCATGTGGGCTCATTTGCATAAAGGACTGTTCCCCGCCTTTTCATTTTGAAAGAGCAACGGCCAATGAGGAAACTCCAACACTTGGCCGACCAATCGTGTAGCTTTATTACTCAGTCAGTGACAGACTTTTGCGTTTGCGTCCAGCCAAAAACAAAAGTCTAAGTTCAGTCTTGGTGAACTTGATGAAGCTCAACATTTAGCGTCTGGCTGTCTGCTCCTCTCCCAGTAACTCACCATCTGTGGGATGCTTGTCGTTGTCACGGCGATCACTTTTGAAAGGCTGCAGCTGCTCAGAGGATGCACTGGGTCGACAATGAACATTTGTTTTTCAGGAGGGTCGGTGGGGGAGATGCCCAGGCGCTTTAGGCACATCCCTAGGTAGGCATCTTCAATGAAGATCGGTCTAATGTGAGGAGAGACCGTCAGGATCTTGGCAGGCAGGTCCAGGGACATGACGTAGGCCATGCCCAGAGGATACGGGGGGTACTCTGGCTCAGCAATCACGGTTGTCGGCATGTAGAACTTGTTGGATGGGTTTCTTAAAACCGGACTGTGCCACCACACCAAACCTGTCATGTAGTTCTGTTGGGCCGTGCTGGGATCCAGAAGCAGTTTAACCAAATTATGGACATGCAATAACATATCAGAGTCAATCTTCATGACATAGGAAGTCTTGACGCAGCGCGCAGCCAGCCACTCCAGCATCATCATAGTCTTGATGGTCAGATTGTGGTAGCTGTCCTGGAAGTTACTCTGGATCAGGTCATGGTGCTGCAGGTTCTCCTGTCGGAGCTTCTCCTGCTGCTGCTCAGCATTAGCTCCCCCAGGTAGGCCCAGTACGAAGACAGTCTCCACCAGCTGACCAAGAACCAGTTTCTCATCTCCCCATGTCTTCCGGATGACGTCCCGACCTGTCACGTCCCTGGTTGCAACATGGACCATCAGGACCAGGAAAGGAGCCGTGGTCTTACACGTCGGCGTGTCATCCATGATGACTTTATAGTTTCGTGGATAGGCCACATAGTACAGCCCAGGATCCGATAACGGTGCTGGACTAAACCTGCTCACCAAGTTCCAGTCATAGTTGAGATAGAAGAAGAAGACTGTCACTGCTCCCAGGATGCAGATCAAGATGATTTTTAAGTATCTCCTCCCGGTATCCATTAGAACTGTACAGAAAAGAGACTCACGTTATCACATGATAGCAGCACTCTTCTGATTCTGAGAAAACAGCAACACACAATTCAGCAATCTACAGTGTTTGAGAGAAGAAATACATGATTTAATGCTGCAAGAAAATGGTTTCCCACGATACCAATGTAATGCAGTATCCTTTGACTAGTTCCTATAGACTCCAGGAAGAGTCCAGGAACTTGTGGTCAGAGCTCTGCTTTTTACTGTTTTCTTAACATCAATAGAACAAAATGGCATCAATACAAGAACAAAGGAAACTCACTGACATAAAGGACAGGTCCTCAGCCCACAGACCAAAGGCAGAATGAATGAAGTATGGCTGTCAATCGATTAAAACAGTTAATCGCGATTAATCACAAATTAATCTCACATTTTTTATCTGTTCAAAAAGTAAAATAACACAAAAAATTACTACTTTATAATATTAAGACTTTATTCTCGTAATATTACGACTTTTTTTCACATTTTTTATCCGTTCAAAATGTACCTTAAAGGGAAATTTGTCAAGTAATTAATACTCTAATCGACATGGGAGTGGGCAAATATGCTGCTTTTTGCAAATATATGTATATATATATTTGAGGGCTGTCAAAGTGAACGTGATAATAACGCGTTAACACAAATTAGTTTTAACGCCACTAATTTAGAGTGAAGATGCTTGTATCATGTGAAACTAAAAAACCTAATGAATCCATTGGTACCAACCACGTCATACTAGCTTGTCAGGAAGGAGGTTAAATAAAGTTCCAAACTTACGCTACATTTTGGCGAGGAAAAACTGCCATGGCCATTTTCAAAGGGGTCCCTTGACCTCTGACCTCCAGATATGTGAATGTAAATGGGTTCTACGGGTACCCACGAGTCTCCCCTTTACAGACATGCCCACTTTATGACAATCACATGCAGTTTGGGGCAAGTCATAGTCAAGTCAGCACACTGACACACTGACAGCTGTTGTTGCCTGTTGGGCTGCAGTTTACCCAGCAGCTCCAGCCTCGGCCAGCCAAATGGAGGACAAAGAGGAATAGTGGCTTAAGTTATTGTCTGCTAAAACGTGTTTGCTTTAAGCCATCTCTCAGTCAAAGGAAGTACATATTTTGGTATATCTTTAGAGATGTGTGGATGATAACGGAGCTACTGTGAAGCGCACTGATTTATTGTCGGAACACATGCTAAGTAAGGGATAATGTCTCTCATCGCCATGAAGGGGACTTTTTCACAACAATTACCCGCTAGCTGAGTCCGACATCAGAGCTGCGCCCATAGCAACGGTCTGCTATACAGAAATTACAGACCGCAGAACGCCGTGATTGACCAATCAGAATCGAGTATTCAACACAGCCGTGTAATAAATGAATACCACGTGACTGATGATGTCAGAAGCTTCAGAAAGAGCTTCGACCAGTGTGACAGTTTTGAAAGGTTTTGCAGCTCAGCACATTAGTAGGCTAAGAAGAGAGGAGAATAGTTAACAAGTACGGCAACGTGCACTAGAAAGTATGGGAACATTTCCACCTGACTTAATAAAAGTAATGAGCTGATTTAATAAATATCTAGTAAGGTAATAATTTGCACAGTTTAATACATAAACACATAGACAGGTTTCGGTGCAACGTCATCACAGAGTCGCAGCTAGGGGGCAGAAAGCACGGCGAGTCTAGCAGAGCCAAGCTCCAAACAGAGATGACAAGGAGTTGTTGTGCTATAAACGGCATCAACCGCAGACAAGATGGATAGAACATGTTTAATATTCTGAGGGGATCACATGTCTTTGCTAAAAACAGAAGGAGATTACGGATCCAAGCCTCACAGCGCTACTAAAGCACACATGGCGACGGCTGTGGCTCAGCGGGTAGAACAGGTTGTCCACCAATCGGAAGGTCGGTGGTTCGATCCCCGGCTGCTCCAGGTCACATGTCGATGTGTCCTTGAGCAAGACACTTAACCCCAAATTGCTCCCGAAGGCATAGCCATCGGTGTGTGAATGAGTATTTAGATTAGATCCTGATGGGCAAAGTTGGCACCTTAGTAGCCTCTGCCATCTGTGTGTGAATGGGTGAATGCAGACATGTAGTGTAAAGAGCTTTGAGTGGTCGAAAGACTAGAAAAGCACTATATAAATGCAAGTCCATTTACCATTTACATTACACAGAAATCCACATCACACCAAACTGGAAAAACGGCCTTCTAACTAAACTACTCCCTATGACACTTGCTTGGGGCAAAGACAACACAGATAATGTAATGTTTTACTATATAACAAGTTCTCCTGTTCCCACCACAGCACTGCCTCCAGCCAGCCAGCTGCTGGATATTGTTACATGGACACAACCACAGATCTGACCCAGCTATGAGACAGAAGGACGCTTGATTATAGCCTTGTTTGTTTGTTTGTTTGTTTGTTTTACTCAAATGTTTCGAGTATTTTTAGGATCGTACCAGTGCAGAAATTCAACACATAATCATAATCACAAAGTCATAATACAGACGCCCATGATAGTAAATACAATCTGAAGAAAACAACAAGAATGAGCTTTGTAACACTGAAACAACAAATTTACATTTGTCATTATTTATCCATCTCCATGCAATTTTGGAATATAAGGTAAAGTCTTGTCAAAAAGCGTGCTAACAGGTCAAACCTTGAATAGTCTCTGGTATTACCTGCAGTCAGCTTCCTCCTCCATGTTGCCATGTTCTCAGTCCACTTGGAGAAATGAAGGTGTTGCCCAGATTGAATACTCTCTACATGTATGCACAGACTGTGAAGTTTCTTGTTTTTCACACACATTTGTCACCTAACCAGTTTACCAGACCCCTCCCCGGTATGTTGAATAGATGTCCACTACAAGGAAAAGTCCTGCATTCAAATCCTTACTGAAGTAAAAGTATGTAAGTATTATCATATAAATGTAGTTAAAGTAGTAAAAGTATTGCTGTGTCAGTAAAATGTTCCCTGTCAGTGTTTTCCTATTATAGCTGATGCTTCTGGATTAATATTACTGCTGCATTAATGGGTACGTTTCATTTTACTGCTGCAGATTTTAATTCAAGAAGTAGGGGAAGTACCTCCAATTACGACGGAGTATTAGGGCCGCATTGAGGGGGGAAAGAAATCTGAGATGTCGAGATTAAAGTCATAATATTACAAGAAAAAAGTTGTAATTTAATGAGAATAAACTCATAAGTTTACAAGAAAAAAGTTGTAATATTAAGAGAATAAACCCATAAGTTAACGAGAAAAAAGTTGTAATATTACGAGAATAAAGTCAAAACTTTACGGGAAAAAAAGTAATTTCCTCCTCCACAAAAGAGTCAGTTTCCCCGTCAGGTCCGTGTGGTTAACCACACGGACCTGACGGGGAAACTGACTCTAAACTGCGTTTATTCCGAAGAAAGAATTATTTCTTCGGAATAAACGCAGTTTCTTGCACAATCTTTTCAAGGTCCTGATACTGATGATAATGTGGTGCTGATGTGCCAAAAGATGAAGTATTTTGTTATTTGTGAAACCTAAACGAAAGTATAACTTAACAAGATGCTCCACGTTCCTCATTTTCACATTATTTCCCCTCTAAAAAAACACAAAAAATTACTACTTTATAATATTAAGACTTTATTCTCATATTACAACTTTTTTTCTCTTAACTTATGACTTTATTCTCGTAATATTACAATTTGTTTTCGTAAACTTATGACTTTATTCTTGTAATATTACGACTTTATTCTCATATTACTTTTTTTCTCGTAAACTTATGACTTTATTCTCGTAATATTACGACTTTTTTCTCTTAACTTATGACTTTATTCTCGTAATATTACAACTTTTTTTCTCGTAAACTGATGACTTTATTCTCATATTACAACTTTTTTTCTCACAAACTTATGACTTTATTATCATAATATTATGACTTTTTTTCTCGTAAACTTATGACTTTATTCTCATATTACAACTTTTTTCCTAATAAACTTATGACTTTATTCTCGTATTACAACTTTTTTTGTCGTAAACTTATGACTTTATTATCATATTACAACTTTTTTCTCTTAAACTTATGACTTTATTCTTGTAATATTACGACTTTTTTTTCTCGTAAACTTATGACTTTATTCCCGTAATCTCAGATTTATTTATTTCTTCCTCAATGTGGCCCTAATACTCTGTCGTATCCAATAGAGTAGAATAAAAGAATATAATTCCTTTATTGTCATTGCACACGTACGAGTACAACGAAATTAAATAAGCAATCCTGACGGTGCATACACATCTATTAAACTGTAGTAAAATTAAAGAATAATAATAATAAAAAAGATATATTATAAATATAAAAATATGTGTTTGTTTGCAAGTAATCAAGAAATAAAGGAATACAAATTGTACAAAGGAATAACTAAGGTACAGTTGGAATGTAAACATCTGTAGTTCTATATATACATACAAAGGGTGCAGTTAAAATGTAAAAACGGATTGTAAAGCTGTATAGACATACAGTATATACAAAGTAGCTGTAAATGTAAGTATTGTGGTGCAGACAGTCGGTATCAGTGTTTGGCTCGTAATGTACTTAGTTACTGCACTGAAGACATCACCAAGTATGTTGACCTCAGTGAAAAAGGCTATATATATATAATAATAATAATAAAACACACTGATAAAACAGAGAAGTCAAACTTTTATTGATAATGATGATAAATATTCCACACAAGTTGTGTTTTTCCTTTAAATACCCTCTTTACATCCTCATGTAATGTTTTGTTTTTCTACTTCATGCAGTGCACACACACACACACACACACACACATATCAGTCTGCAGTGATGAGTTAAAGCTGCAGTCTGGACAAATGGAGCAAATATGATTAAAAAAAAATATATTTTTATAAAACGGTCACTTTATCCTGAGTAATACATGTGGTAGCTGATTGTAGATGTTATCTGATGTTAGCCTGCCCTCTTCTGGGCTGAGGACCAACTACAACAGAGGCTGAGGACACAAGGAGGAACTCCACTCCAGCACTGAGTCATCCAAAGTACAACACGAGTCTGATTTTACTAGTTAAAATCACTTCTTCACAAACATTACAATTACAATACATAACACATTACTGACCTTATTACACTTTAATCTCTTTATAGCTGGGGGGGGGGGGGGGGGGGGGGGGGGGGGGTTATTCGCATCATTGGGCAAATATTCCATAATAGAGTCTGGGATTGTGACGTAAGCAGTGGTGAGCTACGCAAGGCATTGTGGGTCTGTAGGACAGGGAGACTATAGAGACTGAGGCTGTATCCAAAACCTCATACTATACTAGTAGTACGCACTGATTTGGCCAAAATGTAGCATGTAGTATGCAGTATGTGAACGAAAGCAAAATCTACAGTATGACAAAAATACCCGGATGTCGTACTGATTCTGAAAAAAGGTATGCATCGGACCAGTCTACCTCACCTACTGTATCCCACAATGCAAAGCGATGGAACAGTTCAGGCCACGGTTACAACAACAACAGAAGCAAAAAACGGCTTGTTTTTTACATTTCTCGTAGCTATTACATCACTAAATTCACTTCTGAAGATGTTTGAGGCAAGAAATCAACTGTGTAGATTTTGAATATTGGCCTTTTTTACAAAAACTGATGGCGAATTGAACATTTACTCCAATGTTTTCAGAGTTTAGAAGCTCCACAAACTGCCGTGACAGCTACCGAGCGCCTGCCGGGGTCGCTACCGAGCCAGCCGGGCAGTCACGCTCACAGACCGCTATGAGCTGACTGGAGCTATCTAGAGACCGGTCTGTAGACAAGAGTTTAAATAACCGTAACCGTAATATAAATTAAGAGTAACCTGTGGTTATCTGTCTTTTTGGAGTTGAAAAGCTCCACAATCGCCCGCGGGCGTAGCTCGCTGGAGAGCCGGCCAGTGGCGCTCACAGAGCGGCTACAGAGCAGCAGAGTGGCGAGGGAAGAGGCGAGGGAAAGAGCAGCCTCTGACGGGGCAGAGAGATACCTGCTGAGACAACATGACCCTTTATAACATTACTCTAAAATCTGTAGGGATATCAGTCCAAGTATTCCACCATTGGCTTATTTTATATCGTAGAACAAAGCGTTAAAATCTCTTCAGCTTGTGTTAGGCATCTAAGTAAAAACCCATTCCAGACGAGGAAACCGGAAGTGCTAACAACTAATTTCTGGGTTTTCGGACTCGTTCCTAAAGCCCTCTCTGACCTTTCAGCATATTGTAATTCAAGAGGTCTGAGAGAAAACTAGACTTCCGCACCTCCTCATGCATCTGTTTTCAGGCTTTAGAAAATCTAGCCAGTGACGGAAGACTTTGACCAATCACAGGTCATTTCAGAGAGAGAGAGCGCTCATATTGCCTCTTCTACAAATACTGATGCGCATGCAAGTCCCTTCCATTTCTCCTCAAGGTGGTATCGGCCAAAAACTAAAATGCCGATGGCCGAAAATCTAAAATGATTATACGAAAAACCAAACAAAGCGGGTGTCACCTGAAAAAGTCCCTGTAGTTTATATTTATATTGTGCCCTTGGGGTGCATACAGTACTGACAATGTCTACCAATTACCAAAACACCACATGGTGAACCTGAGTTGGTTATCCAGTATTAAATGATCAAATAAAAAAAAATGAACTCAGATCAAACAGAAGATATCAAGAAAATGTGCCACATCGCTCACCTTCAAATCAGGAAAGAGTTAAATCTGTTGAAAGAAATCTACATTAATCAACGGTTGTGAGTTAATTACGCATTTCAGGCCAGCTGGCAAAATGGAGAATACAATTATGGTTACAATGTGATGACGTAGAGAATCAGTGTTTATGTTTATTATTATAATTTAGCATCCAGCAGATGTTCTAGTCGGAGTGAGAGCTGATACAGTTCAGAAAGTTAGCTGAGAAGCACTTTAGAAAACAAGGTTACTGGTCCAAATCTTTTATACAAAAAGACATTTTTCTGTCCGACCAAGAACCAAGGTGCTTTCATGTTGTTTATGTAAAAAATTGACGGATTCAGTCTAAGCAAGACTTGATCAAAACTGAGTATATGTCTGGACCATGTACGGTCAGTCTGCGAATTTGTGGCTAAATTGTTACACAAATAGTCAGTGTCCATGTCTATAATGTTAAATCCAGGTTTTCTGCTCGTCGTTTCAAACAGGAAACAACATGGCGACCTGCTCATAAACTTTCTGTTATTCTGTCTAAACAATCCACCAGAATCTACTTCTGAAAACATTTAAGCGATAAATAGGCGATGCCACTGCTGAATCTCGTTTCATTTTAGAACTACACCGATCAGCCATAACATTAGATCAGCACAGGCACCCTGACCGGTTCACTGGTTTTTCTTCCTTGGACCACTTCTGGTAGGTCCTGACCACTGCAGCCCGGGAACATCCCACAAGAGCTGCAGTTCTGGAGATGCCCCGACCCAGTCGTCTGGCCATCACTATTTGGCCCTTGTCAAAGTCGCTCACATCCTCACGCTTGCCCATTTTTTCTGCTTCCAACACAAAGTTCAAAGTTCAAAATGTTCACTTGCTGTCTAATATATCCCCCCCACTGCCAGGTGCCATTGTAACAAGATAATCAATGTTATTCACTTCACCTGTCAGTGGTCTAAATGTTGTTAATGTTATGGCTGATCGGTGTAGATCACTTAGTTTAACAGCTTGGTCCATGTGGGCTCATTTGCATAAAGGACTGTTCCCCGCCGGTTCATTTTGAAAGAGCAACGGCCAATGAGGAAACTCCAACATTCGGCCGACCAATCGTGTAGCTTTATTACTCAGTCAGTGACAGACTTTTGCGTTTGCGTCCAGCCAAAAACAAAAGTCTAAGTTCAGTCTTGGTAAACCTGATGAAGCTCAACATTTAGCGTCTGGCTGTCTGCTCCTCTCCCAGTAACTCATCATCTGTGGGATGCTTGTCGTTGTCACGGCGATCACTTTTGAAAGGCTGCAGCTGCTCAGAGGATGCACTGGGTCGACAATGAACATTTGTTTTTCAGGAGGGTCGGTGGGGGAGATGCCCAGGCGCTTTAGGCACATCCCCAGGTAGGCATCTTCAATGAAGATCGGTCTAATGTGAGGAGAGACCGTCAGGATCTTGGCAGGCAGGTCCAGGGACATGACGTAGGCCATGCCCAGAGGATACGGGGGGTACTCTGGCTCAGCAATCACGGTTGTCGGCATGTAGAACTTGTTGAATGGGTTTCTTAAAACCGGACTGTGCCACCACACCAAACCTGTCATGTAGTTCTGTTGGGCCGTGCTGGGGTCCAGAAGCAGTTTAACCAAATTATGGACATGCAATAACATATCAGAGTCAATCTTCATGACATAGGAAGTCTTGACGCAGCGCGCAGCCAGCCACTCCAGCATCATCATAGTCTTGATGGTCAGATTGTGGTAGCTGTCCTGGAAGTTACTCTGGATCAGGTCATGGTGCTGCAGGTTCTCCTGTCGGAGCTTCTCCTGCTGCTGCTCAGCATTAGCTCCCCCAGGTAGGCCCAGTACGAAGACAGTCTCCACTAGCTGACCAAGAACCAGTTTCTCATCTCCCCATGTCTTCCGGATGACGTCCCGACCTGTCACGTCCCTGGTTGCAACATGGACCATCAGGACCAGGAAAGGAGTCGTGGTCTTACACGTCGGCGTGTCATCCATGATGACTTTATAGTTTCGTGGATAGGCCACATAGTACAGCCCAGGATCCGATAACGGTGCTGGAATAAATCTGCTCACCAAGTTCCAGTCATAGTTGAGATAGATGAAGAAGACTGTCACTGCTCCCAGGATGCAGATCAAGATGATTTTTAAGTATCTCCTCCCGGTATCCATTAGAACTGTACAGAAAAGAGACTCACGTTATCACATGATAGCAGCACTCTTCTGATTCTGAGAAAACAGCAACACACAATTCAGCAATCTACAGTGTTTGAGAGAAGAAATACATGATTTAATGCTGCAAGAAAATGGTTTCCCACGATACCAATGCAATGCGGATCAGTATCCTTTGACTAGTTCCTATAGACTGTGTTGACATCGAGTTACAGACGTCTCTTTCCCAATATAGGTCTATGGGAAAAAGTAATTTATGGGCCCAATAGCATCACATGACAGACACTGTAGTACCACCTTTTGGCCACAACGAAAGTTGGGGTCAACGACCGGCGCTCTTCCTGGGGGCTTGGAAGCCCCGTCCCAGTGTGTTCTATAGAAGAGTTAATGGGAGGAGCAGCTGCTTTAGTTTTCTCAACACCATCATCTTTTGGCATCCACCCATTAGCAGCTCACATGCCAGCATTTTAACCTCAGTGACTGGCGAAATGCACCTTGGGAATCGTAGTTAACGTCTCCCCTCAAGTATTTATTTATTCAACACATGCTTGCCTCATTTTCACTCCCACAGGTAGCTATGAATAGATGTAGAAATGCCCTTAAACATCTGTTTGCATTAGGGATGTTAATAATTAACCGTTTAACCGTTAACCGACATTAAGATCTTTAACTGATTAACGCTATCGGTTAAAATAAATATGAATAATCAATTAAAAAGCTGAGAAAAACTCAGTGGAGCGGCTCGTCTCTTTAAGGAGAAAAGCTGGTCCACCTAAAGAGCCGGAGTCGCAAGATACAGGAAGTTGGCTCCGGTCTCTGGCTCGCCTGAGCGAAGCCAGTTGTAGCCTCGTAGCATTTATCCATCGACAAATAAACTGTACACACACTGTCTGCTACAACTGCGTTCACAGCTGTAACGCCACCGACAAACCCACACTCCCCGCCGCCACACACATTCGGTCTGTCGTACACTCGCAAAAGTTACGCCGAAATGACAGAGCGGCAGCGATCACGAAGCTACCAGCAGAGCTACAGCTGCTAATGTAGTACAAAAACACACTCTGTTTGTCGGACAATCGCTATCGTTAATCCGGGCAGACAGAGTATCGTTACGCCGGGCAGACAGACAGCGGACAATCTCCTAAACTAAACTAAATGTGTGGTAGAGACTTTTACTGGGAAAGTGGCTGCACGTCCGCAAAACTACATGCAGCATCGCAGATGCTAAGTTAACGCTCCCGGACGGTGAACTGGGGACTCGGTTGTCTGATGTTACTCGTACACTGCAGCTGGCGCAACGCAGGCACTAATCTTGTCGGTTAACGGTTAATAATCGGTTAACAAGGGTCGGTTATCGGTTAAAGGGACTATTTGTAACTTTCAGAAATGCTTCTTAACAGCGACACCTGTGGCCGTGAAATCAACGAAAGTCAGCGTCGGGCTCGTGCTTGTGCTCGCTCTAAATGGACATGAACGAGCATCACTCAAAACAGTGAGGCGACACACGTCAGCTAAAAGCACAATATCACTCTATATTTCAGCTACTTGGCAGTAATGTTAGCTGACCAGATGAAGGTCTCTCCATGAATCACTGCTGATACTGTGTTTGCTTTTCCTGCCTCAGCGCAGGCTTCAGCAGCGGGGCTCCCCAGTGAGAAACCCGTGTCCCTACGCCCGCAGCCGGAGAGAGCAGGAAGACACCGGCAACTGGTCGGTACCGGAGGTAACGTTTCTCTCTGCGGAGCCCCGTTACTTCACAAGACACGGGAAACCTCTGTTGGTCTGGAGGAGCTGCAGCATTTATTTCTGCACAAACGTCCACTGTACATTCACTAGATATTCTCAGAGCTAAACTAACTCTTCTGCAGTGTGGAGTGAGAGCGCGTTCACGTCTAGAGGTGGAGCGAGTACGCGAGAACGCGCGCGCTGTCTGAGTGAAGGCGAGCAGGCAGAGGAGACGAGACAGCGGCCACAAGCGCGCGCATATGCGAGCGCGCATGTGTGCCGACCCGCTATATTTATACGCTTAAAATGTTACAAACAGTCCCTTTAAGATTTTTTTTCAAAATTAGCATCCCTAGTTTGCATATCGATACACCGCTCATTAGACCTGTCATAGATTCAACTCAAGGCAAGTAGCGCTCCCATCTAACACATATGCTACTTTCTTATTAAGAACACTGGTCCAATAATCTGTCGTAGGCTACCTAACAGTGAGTTTATGATGGTTTTATGCCTCTGCGTCAGTGGTCAACCTCCAGGTCTGAAAAGTGAAGCCAATGCTGAAGTACATTAAACTTACATTCTTTCTAACAGCCAGCGGGGGGCGACTCCTCTGGTTGCTTAAAGAAGTCTGATTGTATAGAAGTCTATGAGAAAATGAGCCTACTTCTCTCTTGATTTATTACCTCAGTAAACATTGTAAACATGAGTTTATGGTCTCAATCGGTAGTAACAAATATCAGCATGTCACTTCATGTGATTATCCTGGAGGTCATCACAGGACATTTTATACAGTGAGGTCAAATTTAAAAAAATGGTCTCACAACAATGAAATGGCTACTATGGGGACTAACATCATCACACATGAATACAGTTGGGCTCATTGGATCTACAAGAGTCTCAGCTTTACAGTGATACCCAAGTTATGTAATTCAATGACTGTTTAGGGAACCCAGATCTGTAGGAAACACTTCAAACATATGCACATGAAGCAGACAGAGTTAAGACGGTGCCACACCATTAACTTTCAGGAAATAGCAGCTCCGTCCTGTGACAGGCGACGTCTTTGTTTACTTTCACTCTCTATTTTCATACTCACTGCGTTTTGTCCACACCATACAAACTGCAATGTGACCCATGACAGCAATACAAAAAAACGTTGGCAAAAAACGATCTGAACCCACCAAATAAGCTCTTAGCTGTAAACACGGAGTTAAAAACACTAACATCCTGTTTCTGTTATAAAGTTCTGCCTCCACGCTCCTCCTCCACCCGATGATGACATCGAAGCACAAGCTTCAAGTTTAGACACGAGTTGAGAAAATAGGATTCTGTCAAAACCAGGGAAACACCTTTCTTAAGACAAAATACAAGACATTTAGAAACGTGTACATAAAAAACATTAGCAGCTGAAATAGAAAGTGACATTTTGAGAGATGAGTCTGCAGATAACACTTTTTAAATTGTGTTGTGTATAACCTCCATGTAATGTCTTAAAACAAGACTCAAAGTTCTTTCATTTTCTCCTTGTAACTTTTGATAAGTAATCATCATTATCGATTAATTCGCCAGTTATTTTCTTGATGAACTGATTAGTTTAGCCAGTTTCTCAGGTACGCCTGTCTAGATCTGGTGCAGCCTGATACAGTCCTGCAATAAATCCTTCATAAAGTTTAAACTGGATTTCTGTTATGCATGAGTTTGACCTCGCTGGACTGCTTGCATTTCCTTGTCTGTGATGAATGACTTTGGTGAATGACTCAAACAAAAAGAATATATAGTTGCAAACCTGAAATATGTGGTCCAACAATGCTCTCATTGTGAAAGCTCAGTTTGTGAATACTGGCTTTAAGGTAGGTAGGTAGGTAGGTACTTTATTCATTTCTGAGTGACAGCTACAAATGATAGATCAAGCACACAACAAGATTAAGAATAGAATAAGAATAAACAAGATTAAAATTAAATGAGGTCAGAAGAACAGGATTTTTTTTTGTTATGAGGCCAATGTCCACAAAACACAATGACGCGTCTCCAGCCGATGGCTTATACAAACAATGCATGTATTATTTAGCACATAGCTGCGAGCAGCAGTGGGGGAGGATGTACTCAGATCCTTTAGAAAAAGAAGTGTAAGTGTCACATTACGGAAAATCCCCAATACATTTGTTGCTATCGCGATTAAATATTGTAATCGATTGACAGCCCTACTTAATTCATTCTGCGGTCTTTGGTCTGTGGTCTGTCAGTGAGTTTCCTTTGTTCTTGTATTGATGCCATTTGTTTTATTGATGTTAAGAAAATAGTATAAAATAAAAAGCAGAGCTCTGACCACAGGTTCCTAGGCTGTGCCTCCAGAGCTGCTGGCTATCACACCCTGAACAACAGGGTCTGAAAGTACTCACCCTAAAACACGCTATAAAACTTTAGTTTTTAATTAGTAAAAGAATATTTTTTTATGCTAAATGCAGTACCTGTGAGGGTTTCTGGACAATAGCTGTCATTGTTTTGTTTTGTTAATTCATTTACAATAATAAATATATACATACATTTTCATAAAGCAGCATATTTGAGCACTCCCATGTTGAAAAGAGTATTAAATACTTGAAAATTCTCCCTTTAGGATACATTTTGAACAGATAAAAACGTTATCAAGGAGTGGGTTTATCCCACTAAAGCAGACTGTCTGCCAGGTTGAAAATCTGAAAACTGTCATGGCCATTTTCAAAGGAGTCCCTTGACCTCTGACCTCCAGATATGTGAATGAAAATGGGTTCTATGGGTACCCACGAGTCTCCCCTTTACAGACATGCCCACTTTATGATAATCACATGCAGTTTGGGGCAAGTCATAGTCAAGTCAGCACACTGACACACTGACAGCTGTTGTTGCTTGTTGGGCTGCAGTTTGCCATGTTATGATTTGAGCATATTGTTTTATGCTGAATGCAGTACCTGTGAGGGTTTCTGGACAATATCTGTCATTGTTTTGTTTTGTTAATTGATTTTTTGAGCACTCTCATGTTGATAACAGTATTAAATACTTGAAAAATCTCCCTTTAAGGTACATTTTGAACAGACAAAACGTTATCAAGGAGCAGATGTATCCCCCTTAAGCAGACTGTCTGCCAGTTGTAGATAAACATACTGTCCAGGGCGGAACCTCCAGTACCCGGACAACAAGTGCGTCTGTTACCGCCCGGAGTCATTATCTAACGGAGACTCCTGAGGACTAGTTGAGGACATTCAACCTGCTGGATTAAACAAAGTTACCTGGAGTAACGGAGTAACGTTACCGTAGAGTCAGAGTAACTTACCCTGTTTGTTGTTCTCGTCCTTATTTCAGAGCAGCTCCGTTGTCTTCCTCTCGTTGAGTAAGATCCGTTCCGTTCCAGCAGGTAAATGAGGTGAGCTGCTCTTCACCTGAGTGTTGAACAACGCCCACATCCACCAGCGGCTGCTGCTGGTCGATGGAAGGGAACCCGCAAGTTGTGAGGAAACTCTCGCGAGAATAACTTGTCTTTTTTTTTTTTTTCTTTGCACACTGACTACCTCAATTATTAACAAAACATTGTAACTTGCACACTTTGCTAATGTATATACTGTAGTATCTTGCACACTTTTGCTAATGTATATTATGTAATTGCATACTTTTGCTAATGTATATAGTGGGTTACTCTATGTTTTCAATTTTAGATTTTTGTTAATACTAGTTGTAGCAGTCAGGTATATTTATAGTGTATTCCAATATTCTTTATATTTTGTATTCTATGGATATATTTCTTTAATGTTGATGTGTACATTTTTGATAGTTCAAGCCTGCCGCCAAAGATATATCAACACCTGCAGACCAGAACAACAAGAAGTACACAAAATGTGCAGAAAAACCTATCCAAACAGTGGAAAACAATCCAATAAAAACAATGAAATACATACAAAAAACAGTACAGAAAATAAGAAAATATATCTAAACATATCAAAAGATAATTAGACATCATGAATTAACTTCATTCCACCTTTTTGAGGCAGTAAATTATTACACAATCTATTGAACTAGAGATATCATGTATTGTATGGTGCCTTCAAATTAAACTCTTTTACCAGCCTATATTTCACTCCTTAAACCTGCAGTGGGCAGAATATTTTTGGTATCATTGGGCAAAAATTCCATAATAACCTTACAGCATATTGTAATTATTTTATTTTATTTATTTATTTGCACATATATAAAACTGCACACAATCCAGTCAATAAAAAAAAAACAATAAATGTGTCAGGAGAGGTCAAGAAGCCACAGGCTTATACAAAGGACCTCCCCACCAACCACAGGAGAAGAAAAAAAAAACAATAACAAAAAAGGAGGAAAGATCTAATCTAACATAATTTTAAAAATACAACAAAAGTTAAACAACAACAAGAAGTACACAAAATGTGCAGAAAAACCTAAACAAACAGTGGAAAACAATCCAATAAAAACAATGAAATACATACAAAAAACAGTAGAGAAGAAAAATAAAATATATCTAAACATATCAAAACATAATTAGACATCATTAATTAAGTGTGATGATAATTTCCTTTTAAAATGTTCTAATGATAACGAGCTGTTGATAACATGTATTTTGGTGTTCCATATTTGTACACCACAATATCTATATATTTACTGTATTGTTATTGTTGTTATTATATATGTCTTGTCCTAATTGTTTTGTTATCACTATTATGTAGTCGTATTATTTCTTTATATTAATCTTGTCTCTAGGCGGAGGCTTCAGATAAGCCCAGGGGGGTTTTGCCTCTTCCTGCACTTTATATCATTCATTTATTTATTTTTTGTCATGTTGCATAGTCTTAAATTGTGCAAAACAAATAAACAAAATAAACAAAAAATAAACGGTGAGAATAGTTCGTCGTGCAGTGAGCTCTTGGATCAGATTTCGCAATTTGCGGGTTACCTTGTAGACACGACGCAAGCTGCTGCTCCTCACTTCCTTGTTGTTCACTTCAAGATTGAAAGGCTGAGAGGCTGGGAACAGGGCTGGAGCTTTGGGCGGTGACGCATGCGCAGTGTAGCTGGTCCCTACACCCTCCCTCTGTGCTGGAGTGAATTATTACTCACTCTTAACTCAATACAGTAGTGATGGGAACTCAGACTCTCTTTATTGAGTCAGATCATTTGGCTCAGCTCACCAAGAGGAGCCGGCTCTTTCGGCTCCCAAACTGCTCTTCGTTTTACCACTTCTGCCTTTTATAATTCAGCAAAATTTAGCTTTAGCAGTTTTGACCTATGATTAGTATGTGTGCACATATATCACTTAAATTATTCAATATAATTATACTAAACCTTATAATTGCCAGAATACCATAATTTGACATGCTGCTTCTTTTCCGACTGTCACTCATCTTGTCTGCTATTCGCGCACTGCACTCCTCTCTCTCTTTCTCTCCTCCTCTTCCTCCTGCTCTGTACCTGTAGACCGTCAGCGCGCCGCCCCTCCCTGCTTGATGGTATGATCCTTGTTTGTCATTACCTGATTGGTCGCACGACGTCATTAACACAACATTCAGTCACAGTCAGTGCATAGAGTGCCCGTGGCGCGGAGAAGATCGTCCTATCATTTTGCTTTGAATTAATTAAGGGAAAAAAAAAAAACAGCTCTCAGACGGGAGCCGGCTCTTATCGTTCACTTACAAGAGCCGTCTCTTTTAGCCGGCTCGTTCGTGACCGACACATCACTACAATACAGCAGCCACTCTGGAACCAACTTCCCTCTCTCCGACAAGGAAATAAATATCAAAATCAGAAATATTTTATTGATATTTATTTATTTCGAACAACAAATAAGTAAAAAAAACAATAACAAATCAAATGAACAGTAAACATTGTGATGGAATAATTGATACACAAGTTAACTTAGGAAGGAAGAGGTCCCGGAGCTGATGATGTCTTACAAAGAAGGTTTATTGAAGCTTGATCAAGGAGCAATTGTCAGGTCTTCACATTGAGGTGCTCTCTGCGTGAAGGCCTCACAACTCTGCCCTTCCTCCCTGGTGCTCAGTGTCTTACCCCTTATCATGTTTTGACTTACTTCGTTCCTCTGGCATCTCTGACCCTGGTTGCCCTAGCGACTGGCTCTACGGTCTCCACTACAGGCACAGCTGTACAGATAACGGTGGCTCCTCTAGACAGGACTCCAACCCAATAATGTCAACAGAGGGACACTCTGACAAACACTCTGACCTTTCTACCAATAAGAGAGGAATTAATGGAAAATTCCATCACAAACATAATATAGCAAAGAAATAATCAACATAAATAAATATTACGTCCAAAAAGGAGTAGAAGAAATATACATTTAATGGTTCTACTCCTTCACCTTAACTCAAAACATAACTTAAAGGTCCCATATCGTGCTCATTTTCAGGATCATACTTGTATTTTGTGTTTCTACTAGAACATCTTTACATGCTATAATGTTAAAAAAAAACTTTATTTTCCTCATTCGGTCTACCTGAATAAACCTGTATTTACCCTCTGACTGAAACGCTCCATTTTAGTGTATTTCAACGGAATTGCGTTGCTAGGCAACAGCTTGGGTCCATGTTTACTTCCTGTAAGCTGATGTTATTTACATAGACTGCAACAGGAAATAAACTGGGACACATATAGAATGTTTATGTTTAAAAAACGTGTAATGATCTAAATATTGTATATTTGTGACATCACAAATGGACAGAAATCGGCTTGTTTCAAAAGCACAATTTCTGAATATGGGCTGCGTGTATTTCTCCGTATATTGAGCATTTGGATAGTTTAACAGTATTTATATAGCACTTAAACCTGCTTTATAATGTAAAAGACATGAAAATCTCACGTTTTACAATATGGGACCTTTAAGGTGGAGAGTATCAATACAGCAGCCACATCGGAACAAACTTCCCTCTCTCCGACAAGGAAATAAATATCAGAATCAGAAATATTTTATTGATATTTATTTTTTTAGAACAACAAATAAGTAAAAAAACAAAATAAATAAATAAAATATTACGTCCAAAAAGGAGTAGAAGAAATATACATTTAATGATTCTACTCCTTCACCTTAACTCAAAACATAACTCAATATTTATAAACTTTTTGTGGTAGCCTTTAGGTTATTCCTTTTGTTTATTTCAGTTTCAACCTTCTGTAATGAAGTGGTATTTTTCACCGGTTGTCCACGTTGGGTCAGATAATCCTTTATTATATGTTGTTGATGTAAAGTGTTCCAGCACAGTGAAACACATAATCCAGGCTAAAATTAACACATTTGAAGCTGCTAAATAAAGGAAGGACATCTGGCAAAATTAAGCAGCAAAAAAAAAATGTTGATTTGCGTAAATTAACAGACTTATTAATTAATTTAAAGGAATACTCAAAACTCAGATATTATTGTCTAAATATATGCAGTGTTTGGAAGTGTAATGGATGAAAGGATTACATTTAATTATACCCTTTAACAGTGATTAGGCGTGTATAACTATTTCACCCTTCTTTCAGCTGCGTCCCCGTCTCCGGCAGTGTGAAACGGACTCAAGACCAAGTAAAAAAAATAAATATAAGAACATAATTTAAAGCGGTAAACACCCACAGCATAAATCCAGCTGTCCTTCCTGCTTTTGTCAGTTTAAGCTGTGTTGTTTTTAGCCTGGATTATGACTGTAACTTCTTCATATTTGTGTAATATCATCATACGATCTGCGCACCGAGCTCTGATTGGTCAGTAGGCGGTGCTTTTATACGAGTTGATCTCGTATCTGGAACAATAACCTGCTCCGGAGCAGGTTATTGTTCAGCATAAGTTACCATGGTGATCTACCTCGGTAAGAAGTGATCCACCTTCGTAGGACGGAAAGCCCTGAAGGGTTAACCCTGAAGTTACCTCGCTAACACCAAACCCTGTTTCGTAGTACAGGCCTTTGGGGTCATCACACAATTTAATCCCTTTCAAAGACATTTCAAATTCAACTTCTCCACAAGTTGCTGAGTGTGAGGCTTAAAAGAGATGAAGATACAGACTCGATCACATTTCTCTGAAATATAGTAGATGGAAGCTTTTCTGTGAGTTTGTAAACATCATGATAGTGAGTCTGATACAGTAAGGTTATTCAATGTGAGCCAGAAGGCAGGTGATCATACTGGTCTGACTTGTCTTTGTTTAAAGACAAGGTGAGCACATCGATATCTTGTGACTCACCGCTTAAAGGTCACATATTATACTCCATTTAAACTAGTTATTATAGGTCTCAGACACCTCCAAACCATGTCTCTGAAGTTTTTTTTTCAAAAAAACAATCAGATCATGCATTCCAGCATGTCTCTATAACCTCTGTTTCAGCCCATTTCCAAAAGTGCTGATTTCTGTGTCTGTAGCTTTAAATGAGAATGAGCTGCTGCGCCCCACCCCCTCTGCGGAACCGGCTGTAGCTCTCCGCCCCATCCCCCCCGCCCCCCCGCCCCTCGGCTTGATACCTTGGTAACAGTAAACAACTCTGAATGTTATAATGACAACAGCTATGAATATGACTGTTCAGTTTGACCCTGAGTCGAACACCGACTCAAACTATGAAGAGGAAGAGGCCCCAGCAGCAGCAGCACTTCCACCTCGAATGCAGCAAGACATTTCACAATGGTTAGTTCAACTTGTTGTGTAACTTTATGTATGGGTTAGCACGGAGGCTAACGGTAGCTAACGTCAGCTCTAATGCTACTTTCACGGCTCTGTAGGTAACGTTATTGTGAGGTATTTGGTCAATAACCAATTTTGTAATTTGTGTAATTTAGTGAACGTTAGGCTCTACGTACGTTGCATGTTTTTCAATTGGTAAGGTATATTTTACTTGATATATCCCGAATATTCTATCATATTGTGCGATAAAAATGTGTGGGGAAAAAAGCTTACTGCTCATTCACCTCAGCTTTTTTGCATCTTCTGTCAGGTTTATAGTATCATATGCTTCACATGTTGAAATGCTCACATTTTTTATTTATTTGTTCAGGTGCACATGTGGAAATTGTGCAAAAATGCCCACAGAACCTGAGAATATCTGCTGCTGGGAGACACAACAGGTAACATTTTTATTAGCTATATTTAGTTGTGTGTTTAGACATATTTTTCACATTCCATGAGGCTTACCATATGTCATTCACTCTAGGTTAAAAGACGGATGGAGCAGCTGCCGGACAACATCTCCTGCATGATTGAACATCCTGGGTTGGACCCTGTATGTTTAAATTTGTTCACGATGCAAAACGCATATAATGTTTACAGGGCTGAATATGGTGCTTTGCACCAAAGGGCGATAGAGCGGTAAGTGGTTTCTTACTTATTTGATCATCATAATTTTAATCAAAAAGTACAATTAAATGCTAATGTTGTTCATGAAAATAAATACCTGTATGTTAAATTTTATGCAGTCTTCCTTTCCATTACTTCAGTGGGCCTTACATTACACTGTTCACCACACACCATGAATGGCATTACACACCACGATATTGCAGAATAATGCCCCAAAATAAGAACGTGATTACTTTTTAGTATATACTGTAGCTAAGTTTGACATCAGCAGATACTGTTCATATTAAACATGATTTCATGACACATTTTACAGATACTGTAAAGCCTTTATTGTTATTTTCAATCAATAGAACACCATTCTCATAATATATGAATAGAAAAACAAAGGATTCACTGAACCCATAAATAAGAAAGACATTTTTGACAAACCACACTGCTAAAGCTGAATTGGCATTTGTTTGTGCTTCAAACTCAGCACAAACTTGTGATTTCCACTTTATTTCAATTCTGAAAATGCAGCTTATACTGACCTGAAACAATGGTGGCTGATGCAGCATGTAAATACAATACTATTATACTATATTATATAATATTTCAAGTGTGTTGTCATGGCTGGATCCAAATGAAAAGGTATTTTACTGTCTCTGGCAACAAGATTTTGGCTGCAATGATTGTTGCATTCAGACCGTAGTTGAACATGTTATTTTTTTGTTTAATTTGTATTGCTTTTATCTTTGGTATATGACAGCACAGTGTTTCATGTTGTGAGATATTTCTTATTGCTTACAATAAATGTAAAAAGCCACATCAAAAAGTACAAAGTAAAACAAGGGACATACTGATAATAACATGACTAAGTTTTCAAGTTTGGCTCCTGACACGCTGTTTACTAAATACATGTATATTGTCCAATCTTACAGCCAATACAGGTATCTGGCATACAGGAGCTTTGTGAGCTGGTGCTGGGGCTTTCTTGGGCGCAGGATCCGCGTTGTAATTCCGGCCTGTGTGGTACTGCGGATCCGCAGGGAGTTTCCTGACGCCCTGGCCCGCTACGAGGGTTTCAGACCGCCGCTGCATTGAACCTGGACACAAAGTTGTTTATGACGGACTCTTTGTCTGGCCGCTCATAATTTGCACACAGGTCCTCTGGGATGCTGATCTTCATTATCTCCTCCGTGTATGGTGCCGGGTCCACAAAGACTTTTTCAAAGACCAGGTCCATCAGGTCATCCACATACTCTGTATACAAATATCTGTTTGTCAATATTGCACAATTTCATGTTAAAAAAAAAAGACTGAAAATTTATTTATTTTGTACCATTTATTTATATATTATATTTATATAAATATTTTTTGCACTACTTCATACAATATTGAAATTTTTTATCAGGTTTATGTTTGCTTTTACTGTGTTTTTTGTTGATGTGTGTTAAGTGTTACAAATTTGACGTGCAATATTACAAATAAAGAAATGTAACACTTACGGAATGTCGGGTCAGTCTTTACAACTTTTGCTCTGCATTCTCCCTTCCTGGCCTTTGGGAACTGCAGTCTGAATAGTGGGTCTCCAGCTGATGATCTTGCTTGTGCCCGGTTTGCATTTTCGTTGAAATACAGGCACGCCAGGTAAAGTCTTGAAGCAGGGTATGGACGAAAACAAAAATGTAAATAATAGCAGAGACTGTACACAATGTCACTTTTTCTAAGTAACTAAAATTAAATTTACCTGCACAGCATTCCAAGAAATGGAAAGACAACATTCTTTGGAGCAAAACGGAGGATCACGCTATGGAAAGCCTCCAAAGATGAAGTCTGGTGGTGGGGGCTCAGTTTTTCCACATCCTTCAGAATCCTCTTGTTAGTGAGCACTTTCTCCAGCTTATAGAAGGCAGGAGTTCCTAAAAAATAAGAAAAATGTGTAATTCACAACAATAAGCGATAGCAGTGGATGTAATAGAGTGCTAATAGAAATATAATTAATGATAGCTGTGATAATAAAAAATATATAACTACCACTAATGATAATAATAAAAAGGCTGATGATATTAGGGATAGTAGCAGTGGTCTGCATACACAGCAGGCTGTTTTACGGCAGCTGGCATCTTACCTCCTTTAGGTTTTACCCGTCCACTCTGATAAATAATAATAAAAAAATAATCTAGTGCCACTGCCTCCATGGCGCTCTGAGGCCCACCGGTGGGCTGCGGTCCACTGGTTGAGAATGGCTGCTTTATGGAATATTTGTCCTTGGAAATTATGTAAAGAGGATTTATGTGATAAAGTATATGACAAACTCACCAGCTGCAAGCCATTTCCTCGGGTCCCTGGTTTTGCGCAGTGGATGAGTGCACTGGGGGTAATTGGGGTCCTCATGTGTGTGGATATCCTGCACATGGTTCAGGATGGAGGTCCATTTGGCCACTCTCTCAGGGCCTGTTGAGGATGTTGCTGCAGTCCAGTAGATGTGATTTTTTATGCTCTTAATCCACTTCTGCAGTTTTTCACCTTCCTTTGATTTTGCAACTGGATCCAGTTTCTTAGAAATTCCTGGAAATACAGATTACATCCAGTCCACATCCATAAAAGTTAACCAAAAAAACATTGTCATTCAGACATCAATATTTTACTTAATTTTCAACATGAAATCTTTAAATGTGTCACAACATTACACTAAACGAAGGACACAAAGTGTTATCATATCAGAAATTGCTCAGATAATATATGCAATCACACACATTAGAAATGTATTTAATTAGCAACACATATGTATTAACGCATACATTTCAGTGATTTCACATGAACATAAGTAATTATACCTTTCTCTATGTGCCAGACATCATAGAACTGGGTGATGTTGCACTCCCTTAGATATTTTTTGAATTTGTGGATGACGGTCGGTGACGATGCAATCTAGAGTCACACCATGTTTGTCCAACAACGCCAGACTCCTCTTCAGACCCTCTTTCTCCATGTGGTAACTTCCACCCACTTCGTTGCTCTGTGAAAACATATAAACATATACATAGATTCCTCCTTTTTATCAAGTGTTACATGTGCAAACATTGTGGAAAATAAAAATAAAAAATTCTGTGGAAATTTAAGGTCATCACACTCACCTGAACCAACTGAATATCAACAACAGTGTTGGTCTTGA
Source organism: Sebastes umbrosus (assembly GCF_015220745.1). Classification (NCBI taxonomy): domain Eukaryota; kingdom Metazoa; phylum Chordata; class Actinopteri; order Perciformes; family Sebastidae; genus Sebastes; species Sebastes umbrosus. The sequence continues at coordinate 4,458,103 of NC_051271.1, forward strand.
GGTCCATCATTGTGTAGCTGCCAAACTTTGCACAGTGGCCTGTGAAAAGAGTGTTACAATCTTTCCATTACTCCAGGTATGGTTTTATACTATTTATTGATTTTAGTGTGTGCCTCGTGTTTTTAAGGCACCCTCACTTTCAACCTCATACATGATAAAATACCTTTGCTGAAATGACAATGTCAATAACATACAAATACCTGGGGAGTCTGCCCTCATGTCACCACCAACAATTACTTTATCGTCCTCACTGAGTCGCTTTAGCATCTCTTCCTGCGATGTATTCCACTTGTTCACAATAGCTGGCTCGATGAACATTCTGGCATGCCTTCGGAAGGTGTCATATTTGAAAACCTGCAGTTTCATTGCGTTGAAGACCTGATGGTGGTTGAAAAATAGAAAAAAAGTTTTGTGTCATAGCATTTCATTGAATTTCATCTAAACCAGATGCTACAGATTCAACACCATTATATGGCATATTCAACTCATCTGAAAACATCGTTGTTCTTCACTTACCCTTTGAAGTTTGAAGAATGATGCTCCACTGACATACACTGCAGTGGAGAGCTGGAGGTTCCCGGCTGGAGTACTTCCTACAATAGGCTGGCTATCCCAATGTCTTGTGTACTGACAGTGGGGGCACAGCTGATCCACTGAAAGGAATGTACCAATCCTTCGGGTCTTTATGTCACACACACAATGGCACACAGGACAGTCCCGGAAGAGGTCCATAATGCAGGACTCGTACACTATGTATGTGTTGACATTGTGGGTGGCAGTGGGTGCTTGACCACTGTAATAAAAAAAGACAAATGTTATGAACCATCAAACAGCCTGAGCCCTCTAAAGCAATGTAGCTGGCTTCCTCGCACATAACTGTGCTTCTAAGCTTCACCAACTGCATGCAAGTGGTAGTACTTGCTGGAACGCAGAATTAAACTGCATTAATTTCTGCCACTGACATGGCAACAAATACATATGTATAAATGCACACACACACATAGTAATATTGTTGTAACTCACGAGGTGTCTGTTGAGGCTGTCACATGTGTGACCGACTCCTCAGGGTCGTACGTAGCATCCAGCCCTTGTGGAGCTAAAAAGGAAGAGCTGCCCTCCAATGCGTCTTCCTCATCCTCCTCCTCCAGTTCCAGGCGAGGTCTCTTTGCTGGCCTCTTTGCTGGGGTGGATGTGAAAAGCGGCAGGGGTTCATCATACAGAACAGGGTCTGTGCCACCACGAAAGTCCTTGCAGGACACAGTAGCCTGTACACCTGTAACACAATTGTACATATCCATGAAACCCATGACAGAATATAAAACACCGATCTATATAAAATTAGAAGAACAACTACAAAAAGCTGCCACTGTGTTTTAAACTTGTTCTGAAATGGTCATAACATGTAAGACTACAAACCTTTACTCCTGACGAATGGATGGAAAGTCCTCCAGGACAACTGTGTGTGCACAGAACGTTGCTCTACTGGGTCTGTTTGGCAGGCAACATCTGGCCTTGTAGGTTGTCTAGAACAGCCCTGTATACAGGAAACAGTCATGTTTACAACATCATCTCAAATGAGTAGTTATGACAACAAGTTACAAATACAGTATAACTTGTGTTGTGACATACCAAAAGTTTGTAAATTCAGTTTGATGAAGTTAGCAGAGCAGAAAGCGTCATAAAGCTAGCTAGACTCACTGTTTGTAATGCAATACGAGACTAACAACTTTATCGGTGAATCATAGCGGTCATACTATCATCTGTAAGTCAACACACTGCACAGCTGGCCACTACAGCCGTCGGTCGGGGCGACTGGGTGCTAACATAAACGAAAGCTACATAACGTTTCATAGCAAATTAATCACCGTTTCTGGATTAGTTTACAGTTTGACCACTTGTTTTGAGCATGTGTACTTTCAGGGGAGTCTAAAACAAGTAACTCTCCACACACACAATACAGCAGCTAGCTCCGCACAGCTAGCAGCTAGCTCCGCACAGTCTGCTCCGTTAGGCTAACGGAGCAGACTGTGCCTACAGGCCGCAGTATAAAGTTGCACTAAAAGCAACATGGAGACCCAGTTTACACACACCATACCTACTACTATAGTTATTTTACGGGTTTGAAATGGTGCTTAACGTAAAACAAAAGCCTCTCACAAGCTGAATAATGAAGCTGAATCATTACACTATAAGTTCAAGTTTAGCCGCACTGCATGCTAACTCCGTCTAGCAAACCGGCCCTAATAAACAGTATAATAAAAAAAGGAAAAAATAAAAAACTTACAGCTTCAGGGTCTCCTGATGCATCCCGGACAGTTGGTATTGATCCAATATTCAGTTTCAGGTAACTAGCGTATCCCGCCAGGTACTGACCCTGATTTACAGCATTCGGTTGTGAAATGATTTGCACATACCAACAACTTCTTTGAAACATGTCTGGGCACAGCACCAGCGAAAATAAAGTCCATCCACTGGGTCTTCAGAGGATCCGAAGTGGGTACATGGTGCAAGCTTTTGTGTGGAGTATTGCAGCCAACAACAGAACAAGCGGGTTTTCCTTTCAGCATGTTTACTAGTAAACAGTCGAAATAACAACGGCGGACGCAGCTTGCTGAGCCGGCTACTCCGTGGGCGGGGTTACCAAGCCGGGGTATGGGGGGAGCGGGTGAGGGTGTTGCTGTTCTGTTTCACTGGAAACAGGAAAGCCATATATGGCTTGCATTTCGGCCTAATGACGTCAGAAGACTAGGAAAAAAACGAATTTCTATTTCTGCACCCATTTCCGGACAAACGGAGGAGGAGAAAAAGAGAGAGGATGGTCTTTTATGATACTATGGTGGCCTGTAGACACACTGGGGACAGATATTGATGTTTAAAAGACATGGAAAAGTGCATTTTGCATAATATGTGACCTTTAATCTAAAGGGCACATGATATTCAGCATAAATTACTATGGTGATCTACCCCGGTAAGAAGTGATCCATATTCGTAGGACGGAAAACCCTGAAGGGTCAAACCTGAAGTTACCTCGCTAACCACAAATATGTTTCATAGTACAGGCCTCTGGCAAGTGAGCCGGTAGCGGGCAAAAAGATATGGGTATTGCCCTCGGGGCGGACTAGTTTCTCTTCTTTATTTTAGTTGTTTGTTTTGTTTTGTTTTGTTTCGTCAATCTGCCTACTTCCCCAACGTGAATGACCTAACTGAGGTCGAATCCCAGTCAGACAGCCAGGGCAGGCTTAAGGTGTAGTTTAGAATCGTTTACATGGTAATCAATCATGTGTGACTTATGAATGTGCGAATCCACTTAGCGTGTAAACGCCTTTATTACAGTGTGTCAATCAGTGACAGTGTGTAATTCAGCCCTGCTCTGTTTGTATAGCTGGGTGTTAAACAGTGAGTAGGTGACGGTAGGGGTATGAATTGTAAAGCTAAACTTCTGTAATTAAAGCTTCTACTCTTTAAAGTGATGTCATTCCTTAGCCAGCACTTGTGGTGGATGTTACAGGAAAAGACAGTAGGATGTAATTACATGACTTTTCAACCGCACCCTTGACCACAGTATGTGAAATACGAACATGTTCAAGTTAAGCCCTCAGCTGCAGAGCTTTAACTAAACAACTCCTTTTTTATGGCTGTAAATGGAGAGAAATACATTTAAAAAAAACCTCTCTAACTGATAAACAAATCCTATCAAATCCTATTGTCCTCCATTTTTTTCTTTCCAATGTACCTGTGAGGTTGTGCTCCTCTCGCACCTGCCTTTACTAAGCAACCTAAACCTGCATGCTGCGACGACGATGATGATGATGAAGTTGCGGTAATTTAGCAGTAAAAGCCTCACTGACTGAACTAAACATGGCCGGCTCTAGCCCTTTTGGTGCCCTAGGCAACGCTGGCGGCGCCACTCTAGGGTTAGGGTTCGGGTTCTGGGGGGGTTAAACCGTAAACCTGCAACACACATCAGACATCACAATGGTTTTACAACAAAAATTAAGTGTTTTGTTTTCATAGATAACTGTATAATAGAAATAAACAACTGGTCCCAGATGTTGTTGGCTTAAAAGTGTTTCAATGCAATGAGACTTACAAGGGTAAAAAGTGTATTTATTTATTTCTTCATTTGTTACCTCAATGCAGTAAATGAGGAAGGGCGTCCCCTGGCATTTAAAAAAAAACTTTTTTAATTTATTAATTTTCTTTAGAGGGCGACCAGCGCTCCCCACAAGGTGGCGCCCTGGGCACAGTAACTTTACTGCTCAACTTCTCTGGCTTATCATTATGTATTATATATGGCTTAGCATTTGTTTTTTATTTATTAGGGCCCGAGCACGAAAGTGCAAGGAAACCTATTGTTTTTCTAAGTATTATTCTTTTTCCGCGCAGAGATTGCCTTTCTGGGACCTTAGCCATCCCCAAAAACTCACCAAAAGTGGAATATGTGTCAGAACTGGTGGGAAATTCAATGTTCTGGAGTGACCCGGCTCGGGTGTGTCCAGGGGGCGAGATAGCGCCCCCTAATGTAGGCAGTTTTTCAGAGAAAGTTTCTTCGATCGTCACGAAATTCAAGTATGTCATTGCTCACATCCTCATACCTGGATTAAATATTTTGGAGATTTTTTCGGCAAACAGGAAGTCAGCGATCTTGGACTTCCTGCGTTTTTTCGAAATTTACAAACACATGTTTGAGGACTTTAGGATGCACAAAAATTCATGAAACTTTACACGCACATCCAAACTCGTAATTTCTTCGATTTAGGGGTGAAATTTTGCGTGGGCGTGGCATGTTGGCTCTCTAGCACCCCCTTATGTCTTTTAGCCTTTGAACATGTCTTTGACACCCTTGGTATACTCGAAAACTCATGAAACTTGGCAAAACGATGGACACCCGTAAACTTTACGTGAATGTACAGCGATTGGTTTTAGTGTGTCTAGCCGGCTCTATAGCCCCCTACCGCGTGGAAGGCTGTGATTTGGACAAAATTAATTCGATATTCATGAAATTTGGTATGCATATCCCACTCATTCTTGGAAACATATTCCTAATTGGGTTTCATTTGCTCCGCCCATCCGGAAGTCGGCCATATTGAATTTTGTGTTTTTCATGTAATTTATGTATTTTATGCATACTTTTATGAACTCCTCCTAGAGATTTAACCTGATCAACTTCAAATTTGGTCAGTAGTATCTTAAGACCTTTGTGATGAAAAGTTGCTCAAATCATGAGTTTTCATGAAACGGTGTTGACGTGGCGTGGCGGAGAATTTAAATGATTCGCCATGACACAGGAAGCTGTTGTAAATTGACTTTACATAGTCCAATCTGCTCCAAACTTCACAAGCTGGATAATAGTCCAGGCCTGAAGACATATACATGGTATTATGCGTGATAGTCATAGCGCCCCCTACAGGAAACAGGAAGTTGTTGTAAATTGACTATACATTGTCCAATCTTCCCCAAATTTGACATGTTTTATAAGAGTCTTAGCCTGAAGACATGTACGTGCACCGACGTGCTCGTTCCCCAGACGTGCCCGCAGGGGCGAGGGCCCGTTCATCGCTGCTCGCAGCTTTAATTTAATATTTATTTTAACTGTATTATTTATTTATTTATTTATTTATTCATTTATGTATGCATGATGTTTTGCATTTGTTGCATTTCACACCTTATTTCCCCAAAACTTATTTACTTGTGTATTCTTTTCTTTTTACATTTCTTTATGCACTTCTGCGTCACTACGCAAATTAGGGGCCTGTCACTCAACATGTGTCCATATGCTCTGACCCCATGACACACGTTGAGTGACAGACCCATAATTTGAGGCAGAAATGCAAAATCAAATGTGTAAAGAAAAGAATACAGAAATAAATAACTTTGCGAAAATAAATAAAGGATGAAAGGCAAAGGGAAAATTATGCAGAAATAAAAACATAATTAAATGCAAAACTGCAGAAATAAATGCATTTAAAAATAAATGCTAAAATAAATGTTAAAATAAATGAATGCAAATATAAATAAATAAATTTAAAAATAATAAAACAAACAAACATAAATAAATAAATTAAATGGAAAATGAAAGTGAAGCAGACAGTGTGTGTACAGTTTATTTGTCGGTGAATAAATGCTACGAGGCTACAACTCCTCCGCTCAAGTGAGCCAGAGACGGGAGCCAACTTCCTGTATCTGTGACGCAGGCTCAGACTCTTAAGGTGGACCAGCTTTTCCCCTTCAAGTGATGAGTTTTTCTCAGCTTTTTAATTAAATATTAACATCTCTTTTAACCGTTTTAACCGATAGCGTTAATAGGTTAAAATGCTTAATATCGGTTAAATGGTTAATTATTAACATCCCTAGTTGTAGTGTTCCCCTTTTTATAACCAACACATCCTGCAACCTTGCATGAACTGTAAAGATGAAATAAACATATCCAGATAACATCATTATTTCATAAATGCAGTTTATAAACAGTAAAAATAAAAAAGGATGTAAATAATGAGCTAAATGACAACATAGATTGGTTTCTGTTGAATGTGTGCCTTGTTGGTATCAGAGGGAAAAGGTGTTTTGTTTTGTAAAAGTGCATTTAAAACATTTATTCTCCTGATCTGCACATCATGTGCCTTTTAGATTAAGCAGTGCATCACAAGATATTAAAGTGCTCATCTTGTGTTTAAACAAAGCGTGTCAGACCAGTAATCATCAACTGCCCTTTGGCTCACAATAAATAACCTCACTGTATCAGACTCACTATCATGACTCACAGAAAAGCTTCCAACTATTACGTTTCAGAGGAATGTGATCGAGTCTGTATCTTCATAAAAATACCTTGATGATTGTCTCTTTTGTGCCTCACATTCAGCAACTTCTTACCGCGGTAGATCACCATGATAACTGATGCTGACCACCTAACCTGCTCCGGAGCAGGTTATTGTTCCAGATAAGAGATCAACTCGTATAAAAGCACCGCCTACTGACCAATCAGAGCTCGGTGCGCAGATCGTATGATGATATTACACAAATATGAAGAAGTTACAGTCATAATCCAGACTGAAAACAACACAGTTTAAACTGACAAATGCAGGAAGGACAGATGTTCTCAAGTCCGTTTCACACCGACAGAGTCGGGACGCGGCTGAAAGAAGGCTGAAATAGTTACACACGCCACAATCTTGTCAAAGGGCATAATGAAGAGTGATAAACTTATCCATTACACTTCTAATAGCTATTTATATATCCCTGCCCCATCTAGACGAGTATATCTGACTTTTGAGTATTCCGTTAGATTAATAAATCTGTTAATTTACGCATTCACACATCAACAGTTTTTTCTTTCGCCATTTGTCCTTCCTGCATTTGGCAGCTTCAACTGTGTTCATTTTAGCCTGGATTAAGTGTTTAACTTCTTTGTATTTGTCTAATATAGTTTGCTCTTCCTTTGTAAAATGTTCCGCTCTGCTGACAGTAGACGTGTCCATGTTTGTGATTGGTCAGATACTGCAAAACATCGTTCCATTCATGTGAACGCGCTCATAGCCAGATAGAGAAACCCTGGGTTGATTTACCGAGTTGATAACCACCTTCGTAGGACCGTTTAGCGGGATCTCGTTTGTTAGGGTTAATTAAGCCAGATAACGAGAAGATACCCTGGGTATGTTGAACTTCGTAGTACAGGCCTCTGGTCTGCAACCAGTCCAGTTGCAGCAGTGCACCAGTAAACGTGCTCAGTGCCATGTTTACTCTTCCTGGATAAAGTCGATGCCTTTCTCAGGAATTCCCTGAGGGGGAGTTTCCCTTTAATGGAAATACCTCCGCTGCCAACAGAAAAAGTGAGATAAACGTCTGATTACACCACAACCTCGATGAACTTCTACAGTGTGAGGGTCTATTAAGGGTAATGAGAGAACCGGACCGTAGAGCTCTGTGCAGAAAAACCTTCTTCCTGTCATTATTATTTTGTCTTGTTATTTTCTTGAAATCTCTTTCAAGTGCTTTTTCCTTCATGATAATAAATACTATCTCTACACACATCATGGACCTCTCCCTTCAACGCTTATCTGACATCTTCATCTCGCCACTCATCTGATATCACCCCCTCACTTCAGATCCCACAACATGTGCTTTTTCTAAACAGACTGAACTGCAGGTTCGTTCAACCCGCTCTCACTCCCAACCCGTCAAATAACGCCGTTTGTTCAGCGCCCCTCGGCATCCAAAATCAACGCATGGAGGCACCCTTTAGCAAAGGTATGTGACAAACCGGGCTTTTAACTAAATCTAAACGTAAACCCACCCGCGGCGTTAGTAGACGGTCAGCAAACACAAGACTTTCAACCAGGATACCGCTGTTCGTGTCCTGTGTGTAACAAAAAGTAACGTTGACTTATTTTGTCACATCAGTCGTTAGTCGCAGGACATGTCAGTATCGTCAGTCCCGTGAGTCGCTAGACAGTGAAGTTGACGCCAACCACGACCGTTTCCTAACCCCAACTAAGTGGTTGTGTTGCCAAAACCTAACTTCCTGTGAAAACGGAAGTTTATTTTGAAAGGAAACTATGCATGTAACGAGTGTATATTGACACACTGTCCCTGATCCGTCCAAAAGTAACACAAGAGGGGTACTCCATGCGACAGTCTCCGATGCCGAGGGACACTGACCAAGCAGCAGTGACGAGTTGGGAGTGAAAATGTGTTGGTTTGACCTGAACAGTAAGCAGCCATGTTGAGATCTGTTGAGGAAATACCAAGCACCGCCCATCAGCCGGAGCACAGCCAATAGGAATGCTCTCTCTCTCTGAAATGACCTGTGATTGGCCAAAAATCTCCCGTCACAGGCAATATGCAGAAAGGTTATTATAGAACCTTTGCCTGATGATGCAAAAACATTCTGCCTACTGAAGTTTTAAGTAAAGAGGTAAAAATGAAACACCAAAGTATGGTTTACATTTTGTACTACGGTGTCATTTGCAAGTGCCTTCATCATTTCAAGTGTTAATTGTAAAAAGAAATGTGGTTTAAAGAAATCTACTAGCCCAGAGTCAATTTTTACTTGCCCCAATACAAATATATAACCCTTATTACCTACAATCTCTCAGAACACGGGAGTTTCTGGTCTACCGCTGCATCGATCGGTTAGTTTGTTTGTGTTATTGTGTTACTTTCTGATCTGAACTAACTTGGCGTCCACAGAGCAGAACATTTCTTAGTTTCCTGCCGGTACTCATGTCTGCTTCTCCAAACTGGGAGTACACCGACCGTCATCTAAGTTACTGTATGTAACGGTAATACACTGACTATAAGGATGCATTCATACTGTACATGTAGCAGCATCATGCAGAAACCAAGGTCAGGTCACAATGGATAAAGTTTTTAGAAGGGCTTGAAGGGAAAATAGCATTTTGATGCTTAAACACAGGAAATAATAATAATGGACCTGGACTTTATAAATAATAACTTTTACACCTTTCTGCAGGTGGTCAATGGCTTGTATCCTTGAGGTTCCCTTTGTAAACGGAGACCGTTGAGTTCAACATGTTGTGTACCCTGAATGTATAAAATACTTTTAAAGCTTTTCCTACCTCTTAATAGTTGATAAGACTTTTTTTTTTTTTAAACTCCATTTGTTGCATTATTGCACTGCTTTACAACACCGCTAGTGGTCAAAAGCTCCTCAGGGCACCTTTAATTCCACTCATTCACATTTCTACTATCAGTACGGATAAACATTCCCTTCATATATTTTGTTTGCAACCCAACAAAGCAGTTTTAAATACACAAAAGTACAAAAATAGGGTTTCTCTTGAACATCTCTGTAAAGCAGTTGTTCAGAAACCTCTGTAACTTTTCCACATTGGTGATCCCAATACTCATTTCTGAACTGGGGATGGCGTGAGAATCACAGACCGGTACAGTAGAAATCTATAAATAAATAAATTAACCTTCCAATTCCCTTCCACCCAAGTGATTTCTCAGTGCATCTGTAGTGCTCATTGTCCTAACAAGGTGGTCCAGGCTTCTTCAAGTCTGTCCAGTATTTCACCAACTCTTGTGAAGTCCCGAGAATGTAGGTGATGATCTTGGAGTATTCACAGCGATCATATCTTCTGTTATAGGCCTTGAACTGGGAGGGATTTGGCGGCGATGTGGGTGCAAGTCCTAGCTGTTTCATGCACATCCCAATATAAGCGTCCTCTATGTTAAAGGGTTTGATTGACTTTGAGACCTCCACAAATTTCTCTGGTAGATCGTTGGAGAAGATATATCCCATGCCTAGGGTGTAGGTCGGGTATCGGGGATCTGGGTACAACTCCTCAGAGACGTACCACTTGGAGCTCTTTGTACGGACGACCGGCCTGTTCCACATAAGCATCCCAGTCAGGTAATTCTGCTTGGGGATGCCTGGCTTCTGCAGCATTATCACCAAATTGTCAATGTTCAGGAACATATCCGAGTCAACCTTCATGGCGTATGCTGCTGTAGGGCAGCGTGTGGCCAGCCAGTCCATGATCACCATGGTTTTGGTGGTCAGATTGAGGTAAGTGTCCATGAAGTCACTCTGGATCAAGTCGTGGTGCTGTAGATTCTCCTGTTTGAGCTTCTCCTGCTGCTGCTCCACACCAGCTCCTCCAGAGAGGCCCAGCATGAACAGAGTGAGCACCACGTCGCCCTGGATCAGGCTGACGTTGCCCCACGTCTGCCGGATGGCGTTCCGAGCTGCCACGTTTCCTGGTGCAACTGGAACCATCAGGACCAGGAAAGGGGGCTTGGTCTTGCACACCTCTTTGTTATCCATAATAAAGTGGTAGTTGTGTGGGTGGGCGTGATGGAGCTGAGCGCCTGCAGGAGGCACAGTAGGAGTAGGAGGCACAGTAGGAGGCACAGTAGGAGACACAGTAGGAGAAGGAGGCACCGTGGGAGTAGGAGGCACAGTAAGAGGCACCTTGGGAGTGGGAGGCACAGTAGGAGTAGGAGGCACAGTAGGAGGCACAATGGGAGTAGGAGGCTCAGTAGGAGTAGGAGGCACAGTAGGAGGCACAATGGGAGTAGGAGGCTCAGTAGGAGGCACAGTAGGAGGCTCAGTAGGTGGTACGTAAGTAGGGAGTTCTGTGGTTTCATAGATTTCATTTTGTGTAATTGTTTTTGGTTTGGGATGGACACGTTTAGGAGAAGATAGACTGAACATCCTATGGTAGTGCTCATGGAGTAGAAAGCCGTCCCACCATTCCTGCGAGGGTCCGGACCTAGTGTAACAGAAGACGAAGAGCACCAGACAGAGCAGGAGCAGGAACCGGAACCAGGAGTGCAAGAAGAACGACTTCTTCTGATGACCCACGCTCTCAGCAAGTTGTCTAAAAAGATAAGAAAGACAAAGTTAAAACTGGTGGGAACTTATTGGGGAAACAAGGCCTATAGAAAGAAGGCTTGGTCACGCGCCATATCTCAGGGGGTATAACACATGCGCAGTAAAATCTTGCCTGCACTCGCCGAAATTGAGCCAATCGCAACGCACAACCTCAGCTTCAGTTACACTGCGCATGTGTTATACCCCACACCCCAAGACCCATGTCCGTCCCTGACCCAGCTTCCTTTCCATAGGCCTTGTAGGGAAACAGGATGTATAAATCAGTGACTTAGCTGTGGGCTACAACTGTTTTTGTTCACATTTTGTCAAATTGTCACCATTAAAATGATGCTGAATTAGCCATTAGCAGCTCCTGTTTGCAATGTACTCAAGTATGTACAGTCAACTATCACTGGATTACTTTGATACTGAAGAAGTCTTAAAAGCATGACGATTCTGGAGTATAAGGAGTGTCTTTGTGAATGAATTCTACTCATAGACTGTATATAGAAAGTGGGTGCAGTCGCCTTGACGTCACCCATTGGTTTGTGGACTATGGTTTTGAAGCCTGGAGTTTGTCTTGGTTTTTGGCCATCGCCATCTTGTTTTTTTGCAACCATTAGTGGCACGAGACGGTGGAGTACAACCGAATGCTGAATAAGACATTTTTACTAGGGCTGAGACGATACACCGATCTCCTGATTCAATACAATCACAATACTTGGGTGTCGATTTGATATATGTTGTGATTTTTAAGCTTTGCAATTCGATAAAACGATTTATTGCAATTTTTGTTTTGTTTTTTAACACTAGAACATGGGAAAAAGTTGAATCATACACTTCTAGGGATTTGTACTTTGGAAAATCTCTAAATTAATACAGAAAAAATGTTTTATTACCAGCATTTCAGAGATGTCCTGAAGTCCTAAACGTAGTTGATTAACCATTTCATCAATCCACAGAAAATGTATTAATCAATTAATTAACTACTCACCTCAAATGTTTTCAGAAACATATTATAGTGTACTGTTTAGCTGTAAAATTAGAGTTTGTGACCCGGCAACTATGTTGAGATCAGTTGAGAAAATACCAAGCACCGCCCACCAGCCGGCGCACACCAATAGGAACGCTCTCTCTCTGAAATGACCTGTGATTGGCCAAAGTCTCCCGTCATGGGCTAGATTTTTTAAAGCCTAAAAACAGAGCCATGAGGAGGCGCAGAAGTCTAGTTATCTCTCAGAACACTTGAAATACAATAATCTGAAAGGTTGTTATGGAATTTTTGCCCAATGATGCCGAAAACTTTCTGCCTACTTCAGGTTTAATTAATACATTTAAAAAAACATTTAAAAAGTATTTATAAATATAAAGTAAAACTGAATATATGCATGGAACGTCATTGTTCTTTTCTATTAGTCTTTTTAAAAACAAGGTGAATCAGTGATTTTTAAATAGTTTTTTAAATTCAAGTTTTAATAATTATGTTTGCTATTATGTCTTATTCTCATATTCTCATATTGTTGAAGACACCTATGAAAGCTATCAATGCTGCTAATAGCTGATATAACTTAGTTTTGTAGCTGTCTTTCTGGTGGAGGTTTGCATCTCTGTCTGCAGTGACTGGGCTGAGACTTTATCTCTGGCATCTGTGGTTTTTCTCAGTAAACAGGACTCTCAGTTCCTGATGGATCAGATTTGCATTCCTTCTCTGTTACAGCATGTGACAGCATTGATGGTATCTGCAGCAGTCAAGATTGTAGCACATCAGTCTTGCTAACTCAGCCTATCAGCGATGTGAATCTGCACGCCAGATCAGTGTTACTGAAAACGAAGTAAAAACTGACTTTGAAGAGATAAGTTGTGGTATGTACTTGGGTTTTTTTTATCTCCCTGCAGCCTCTTGACTCTCCACACCACCCGGAGGACACCGGAGGACACCGAGACACATGTTTTTTTTCAGATTACCTGTCTCATGCGCTACTGTCTGGATATAGCAACCGTTTTATAAAAATAACTTTTTTTTTTTTTTAAATCACATTTGCTCCAATCTGCCTACTGCTGCTTTAAACAGAAGAGGAAATAAATAAGCGAATTAACGTGTTAGTAGTCAGTATATTTTTGGCATCATTGAGCAAAAATTCCATCACAACCTTTCAGCATATTGTAATTCAAGTGTTCTGAGAGATAACTAGACTTCTGCACCTCCTCATGGCTCTGTTTTCAGGCTTTAGAAAATCTAGCCCGTGACTGTAGATTTTGACCAATCACAGGTCATTTCATTGTGAGAGCGTTCCTATTGGCTGTGCTCCGGTCATGTGACCGGAACTTGGCGTTCCTTAACCAGATTTCACGATGGCGGCGGCCTCAGAAACGTTCTCATTTAAACAGCTGAACCGTGCACTACAAGATGATTCTGAAAACATTTGTGGAGAGAAATAGGCATTACAGTAACAGAATATTGATTCATATTTGATCAGCGCTGCCTAGTTTGACCGTTTGATCGGAGTTTGTGAGTGATTGACAGCCGGCTCTCATAGACGGCAGATGGACAGCAGACTCCAGATCAGCTCTTACTGCTTATTTTCCTCCGGTATGTAAAATCTTGCAGATGCCGTTAGGAGCACCAGAGGACACCGGAGGCACATGATTTTTTTCCAGGTTACCTGCTTCATGTAATGTCACGATATAGCGACCGTTTTATAAAAATAACTTTTTTTAAATCACATTTGCTCCAATCTTGCCTACTGCTGCTTTAAACAGAAGAGTAAATAAATAAGCAAATTAATACAAATATAAATAAATAAAGAAGGAAATTAAAACAGAAATAACAATTTATGTCACATTTTATCAATTAATTAATGGCTACATTTATTTTTAATATTATTTTTGCTACATTCATTTATTCATTTATTTTTTTACGGAGTCATTTAATTATTCATTGATCTAATTTTGATTTTGGCAGATTTGGACTGTTGGTCGGATTTAACATTTAAAGATTTGTCAACCTGAACTCTGGAAAAACCAAACAATTAATCAATTAAGAAGATAATAGGATTAATATTATAGAAGGTTTATTGTGATGTTTTCTCCTGTATTTTATCATGGAGAAGAGCAAAATGCATAAAACCACTTTTTGCAGCTTGATAAAACCAGATGAGGACTACACTGTAAACAATTGGTGTTAATTTACAGCAGGATTTCAACAGTATTAACCTGTTACTGCTAAAAACAGTGCTTTACTGTTAGTACAAAAGAAAACCTGTTAAATTACGCTCATAGGCCGTTTTTTAACTGAACTATAATGCATTCTTAAAAAAACATCACTTCACTGCTGATCAACTGTCTAAAGTATCATCAGTAACAGTTTCATGCAGTATTTTTTTAATTCTGGGACCTGATCTGCACATGTGAGGCTTGTACATTGTACATGATTGTAAAATCAGTGAATTAGCTTTATTGTTCTTCACTCACATGTTGTTCTGGTTTGCATTCTGTGCTTGTAGCTAGAGACAGACATTTTGGGAAAAGTGTCAACAAGTCTATTATAGCCTTTTTCCTATCAAGTGTCTTTAATTATATTTAGTGTGACTATTCCTATGTCTGTAACCTGCTAAGTCTATTCATCTAGGCAAAAAATAATGTTGTATGTAAAGAATACAACCTAAATAGTGCATTAAAACAAATCAGTAAGATAATGTAAAAGAAAGGTGAAAACAGCTAAATAATGTATCTTTAAACAGTAAATTAACTGTAAAATACTGTGAAATTAATAAAAAAAGAAACAGTTCAAACTGTATTTTTCATTAACAGTACAAAGCTGTAGATTTCGGCGACAGTATAATAATGTTAATTTTACAGTAACATAAAGGCAACCCAGTTCTTTACTGTTATTTTACTGGGAGATTCTTAACAGTGTAGGCAGCCAGCAGGTCTCACATCACAGCCCGCAAACAGACACCGAAACCCGCAACAACAAATGGACCTGCGACCTGCAGACACCTGCTGCTGCTGGAGCTGCAACTTTAAAGAGAGCAAAGAGCCTCGAAGCTTACTGGTGTGGAGCAGAGATGCCTTCCTGGAGCGAAGCCATCGGGAGAGAACAGGTGAAATGTGTTTAACAGCAGTTTAGCAGCAGCGTTACTGGACTTCAGCTTAAATACACCTCCACATGAGGAAGGGTGCGTTGGATGTATGGCTCAACGAGAGGAGTAGGACATGTGGTGGTTTGAGGAAACTGGCATTAACTCAGAGCTCCAACCCTTTTTGGTGCCTATTGCGAAATTCGGATTTGGATGGTTTTTTTTTTTTTGTTTTTTTTTAGGTACACTGTAAAAAACAACAACATTTTTTTTAACATTTTTTTCAAGAAATTTTAAATTTTTTGTCTGTATTTCAAAATGACAGGAAAAAAATGTAAAAATGACATGTTTCATTTGTGATTTATATGCAGGGTTTGACTGGGACAAAAAATCCGCCCTGGCATTTTGGCCTAGACCGGCCCATCACCGGTTATCTGTGCTGTGTGTACCACGTTTTGTTGAAGGCTCTGTTAAAGGGACTGTTTCTAACTTTCAAAATTGCTTGTTAACAGCGACACCTTAGGCCGTTAAGTCAACGAAAGACAGTGTCGGGCTCGTGCTTGTGCTCGCTCTAAATAGACATGAACGGAGGACACAGAGGCACATGATTTTTTTTCAGGTTACCTGTCTGATGTACTGCTGTCAGGATATAGTGATCGTTTTATAAAAAATAACTTTTTTTAATCGCATCTGCTCCAATCTGCCTACTGCTGCTTTAAACAGAAGAGTGTTTAGAGAGTAAATATAAAAAATATTGTGAAAACAATATTAGGATCTTATAATCCAGATAAAGTCACATTATATGAGACAACACTCTGTAGCTTATTGTTGTTTTAGTGTGTAGAAATACCACAGTGACCATGCAATACATTTTCAGAATACAGTTTTGAAGTTGTGGTGGTGGAGGGATGAGCTGGTTTTAATTTGGGGAAAATTCCAAAACAGGATTTTCTATTTTTTTCTGAGTATTTGTCATCATACTCTCCCTGTGTGTGTGTGTATGTGTGTGTGTGTGTGTGTGTGTGTGTGTGTGTGTGTGTGTGTGTGCGTGTGTATGTGTGCGTGTGTGTGTGTGTGTGTGTGTGTGTGTGTGCGTGTGTGTGTGTGTGTGTGTGTGTGTGTGTGTGTGTGTGGGGGGGGGGAGGCAGACAGGTAGCTCCATGATCCGCGGTGCGCCTCTGTGCGTAAAATACGCACCTGGATGTTTTATAAAGAAGTGCCACCGTGGTTCCGATTGATTCATTATTGCTGAACAACTAATAGCTCGTGTCTTCTAACTTCTTCTCAGTCAGCTGATGAACACGGCAGAGTGTATTTGTCCTGTAACTATGGGATACTGATAACATGACGTTTCTACGATAGTTCTCTAAATCCATCTAAAGTCGACTGTCAAGAATCTCCCAGTAAAATAACAGTAAAGAACAGGGTTGCCTTTATGTTACTATAAAATTAATATTATTATACTGTCGCTGAAATTTACAGCTTTGTACTGTTAATGAAAAATACAGTTTGAACTTTATTAATTTCACAGTATTTTACAGTTAATTTACTGTTTAAAGATACATTATTTAGCTGTTTTCACCTGTCTTTTACATTATCTTACTGATTTGTTTTAATGCACTATTTAGGTTGTATTTTTTACATACAACATTATTTTTTGCCTAGATGAATAGACTTAGCAGGTTACAGACATAGGAATAGTCACACTAAATACAATTAAAGGCACTTGTTAGGAAAAAGGCTATAATAGACTTGTTGACACTTTTCCAAAAATGTGTGTCTATAACTGGCTACAAGCACAGAATGCAAACCAGAACAACATGTGAGTGAAGAACAGAGCTAATTCACTGATTTTACAATCATGTACAATGTACAAGCCTCACATGAGCAGATCAGGTCCCAGAATTAAAAAAAAAAACTGCATGAAACTGCATTAATAATGTTGAAATCCTGCTGTAAATTAACAGCAATTGTTTACAGTGTAGTAAAAATGCGAGGAATCTGTGCGTCACAAGCCAAAACCAGAGAACTTGTTTCACTGTGATGGTCAGACTGAAGGTCTGATTGAAGGATTTGAAGTTGTCTTACCTGTTCAGGCAGCTCCCACCTGAGCCACGCCGAGGAACCATCATGACTGCTGCGACCCTGCCTTCCTTGTTTCCTTGATTCCTCCCTCTTTAGATCCTTCAGCCTGAGTTTGATTATTCCGAGTGTGACGATCTGATTAGGTCCACTAACTACCCCTAACTCCCACGCATCATCAACTCCTCTACTACTCACGGGACTAACATACAAGACTGCGATAACTGAACCTTGAATGAGGGAGAGGAGAAAAGAGAGAGAGGGAGAGAGAGGAGAGAGAGAGAGAGGGGAGAGGGAGCTGTCCTCCCACATTCTGTTTTCAGGTGTTCACCTAGTTTTACGCACACACACACACACACACACAAACACACACATATATACACACGCACACTCACGCCCTCATTCACACACACATATATATACACACACACACTCACACACACACACACACACACGCACGCACACACACACACACACACACACACATAAACATAGACACACACTCTCTCACACACACACACACACACACTTGCACACACACACATGTATACACACGCACACACACACTCACATACACACACACACAGGGAGAGTATAATGACAAATACTCAGAAAAAAATAGAAAATCCTGTTTTGGAACACACACACACACACATACTGTATATATACACACACACACTCACACACACACACACACACACATAAACATAGACACACACTCTCTCACACACACACACACACTCGCACACACGCACACGTATACACACACACACACACACACACACACACACACACACATACTGTATATATACACACACACACTCACACACATACACACAGACATACACTCTCACACACGCACACTCACACACACACACATATGTACACACACGCACACACATTCACACACAGGGAGAGTATGATGACAAATACTCAGAAAAAAATAGAAAATACTGTTTTGGAATTTCCCCCAAATTAAAACCAGCTCATCCCTCCACCACCACAACTTCAAACTGTAAACTGAAAATTTATTGCATGGTCTCTCTGGTATTTCTATGAGTGTGTGTGTGTGTGTGTTAGTGTGTGTGTGTGTGTAGTTGTGGGAAGTGCTGCTGAGGGTGGAGGGTTTCACCACAGTGATTCAGTTGAAGGGAGGAGACGCATTCTTGTTGATGTACTAATTGTTACAAATCCAGTTTGCCCACTCTGTCACCTGGAGGTTGCACGATACACCGGCACTGTAGAGCAAGGCAAGGCAAGGCAAGGCAAGGCAGCTTTATTTGTATAGCACATTTCAACAACAGGGCAATTCAAAGTGCTTTACAGAAACATTCAAGAACATTGCGACAAAATGCAAAAGAACATTAAGAAATAATTAAAACAGTTATAAAAACATAAAAACATTAAAACATTAAAGATTAGAAAATAAAAACAAGCTAAAAATAAAAGCTAGGATAGAAGCTAAAATTGCATAAAACTCAAAAGAGTAAAAGTTATAGTGCAGTGTCAGAATGAAAGGCACCCGCAAACAGGAAAGTTTTAAGCTTTGTTTTAAAAGAAGTGAGAGTTGGAGCGGTCCTGCAGGTTTCTGGGAGCTTGTTCCAGATATTTGGTGCATAAAAACTGAATGCTGCTTCTGCATGTTTAGTTCTGACTCTGGGGACACTAAGCAGACCTGATCCAGATGACCTGAGAGGTCTGGATGGTTCATAACACAGCAGAAGATCAGAAATGTATTTTGGCCCTAAACCATTTAGTGCTTTGTAAACCAGCAGCAGTATTTTGAAATCAATTCTCTGAGAGACAGGCAGCCAGTGTAGAGACTTCAGAACTGGACTGATGTGATCCACTTTCTTGGTCTTAGTGAGGACTCTAGCAGCAACGTTCTGAATCAGCTGCAGCTGTCTGATCGATTTTTTAGGAAGACCGGTAAAGACGCCATTACAGTAGTCAAGTCGGCTGAAGATAAATGCATGTACTAGTTTTTCCAAATCCTGCTGAGACATCAGTCCTCTAATTCTTCTTATATTCTTCAGGTGATAGAAGGCTGTCTTTGTAATTGTCTTAATATGGCTGTTAAAGCTCAGGTCTGAGTCCATGACTACACCAAGGTTTCTGGCTTGGTCTGAGCTTTTTAACATCACAGATTGTAGGTGAGCACTAACCTTTAATCTTTCTTTTTTGGCTCCAAAAACTACAACCTCAGTTTTGTCTTTGTTCAGCTGAAGAAAATTCTGGCACATCCAATTATTGACTTGTTCAATGCACTCACTCAGTGCTTGTATTGGACTGTAGTCTCCTGGTGATAGAGTTATGTAAATTTGTGTGTCGTCTGCATAGTTATGGTAATTTATTTTGTTGTTCTCAAAAATCTGACCCAGTGGGAGCATGTAGATGTTAAACAAAAGAGGCCCCAAGATGGAGCCTTGGGGAACTCCGCATGTGATTTTGTTCAGCTCAGATTTGCAATTACCTATAGACACAAAGAAGTCCCTGTCTTTTAGGTAGGATTTAAACCAGCTGAGTGCTATGCCAGAAATACCCACCCAGTTTTCCAGTCGGTCTAGTAATATATTATGGTCAACCGTGTCGAATGCAGCACTGAGATCCAGTAAAACTAAAACCGTAGTTCTACCACTGTCTGTGTTCAATCGGATGTCATTGAAGACCTTAACAAGAGCAGTCTCAGTGCTGTGGTTTCGTCGAAAACCTGACTGGAAGACATCAAAAGAGTTGTTTAGTGCCAGAAAGCTATTTAATTTTTGAAAAACTGTTTTTTCAATTATTTTAGACAAGAATGGAAGATTTGATATCGGTCTGTAATTATTTACTATTGATGAGTCCAGATTGTTCTTTTTGAGGAGTGGTTTGATGACAGCAGTTTTCAGGGCCTGTGGGAACACTCCTGAAACAAGAGATGCATTAACAATCTGTAAAAGCTCTGAGACCATACAATCTGATACTTTTTTGAAAAGGCCTGTTGGCAGAATGTCAAGGCAGCATGAGGAGGATTTTAGATGTTGTATGATTTCCTCCAGGTATGTCTGATTTATTGGATAAAACTGTGTCATGGTATTTGCACCAGGTTTAAGTGGACGCAGGGGAAACAAACATCCTGTACCTGCTATGGAGGAAGTGATTGCTTGTCTGATTTTGTGAATTTTTTCTGTAAAAAAGGAAGCAAATTCATTGCAGGCCCTGGAGGATAAAAGTTCAGAGGCTACTGACACAGGAGGGTTTGTTAGCCTGTCGACAGTAGCAAACAGGGCACGTGCATTGTTATTGTTTTTGGTGATGATGTCAGAGAAGAAGGACCGCCTTGCATTTTTCTCAGGGGTGCAGGGGTGTCAAACTCTTTTTAGTTCATAGGCCACATACAGCCCAATTTGATCTTAGGTGGGCCGCACCAGTACAACCATGGCAAAGTAACTGTAAATAACAACACCTCCAATTTGAGCCCTTATTTTTAGTGTAAAGAAGTACATTCTGAAAATGTTCACAATTAATGAACAGTTTACAAAACAGCCGGAGATGTCTCGCTGATCTTCTCTGTTCTCAGTTGTCCTGGCAAGTTCTTGTATTTTCCGCCATGATGAGTCTGATAGTGGCGCTGAATATTAGATTCCTTGAGCACTGAAAGGTGCAGTGAACACACCGAGCACACTGGCTTCCCATTTACCTCTGTGAAGAAATAGGAACTAATCCATTTTTCTTGGACAACCCGACACTGTTTGTCCATTTTTCTCCGTTTTGACAAAGACATTTTCCTCCGGCGGCTCCTGCATGAACAGTACGGCTTGACAATAGGGATGCTAATTTTGTCGAGTGTCCGACAAACCGCGTGTGTTTCTGCTACGTTTGCAACTCTAGCTGCTAGCTGTGGTTTCATTCCCGCCATTGTCACAATAATAAGGTCTGTCAGCACGGCATAACTTTAGCGAGTGTCTGACAGACACTCGTGTGTGTGGCGGCGGTGGTGAGTGTGGGGTTGTTGGTGGCGTTATAGCTGTGAACGTAGGTGTAGCATTGTGTGTACAGCTCATTTGTCGGTGGATAAATGCTACGAGGCTACAACTCCTCAGCTCCGCTCCGCTCAAGCGAGCTCAAGACGGGAGCCGACTTCCTGTATCCCACAGCTCCGGCTCAGACTCTCTTAAGGTGGGCTGTTAAGGTGGACCAGCTTTTCTCCTTTAAGTGACGAGCCGCTCCTCTGAGTTTTGCTCAGCTTTTTAATTCATTATTAATATTTCTTTTGACTGTTTAAACAATAGCGTTAATCAGTTAAAGTTCTTAACGTTGGTTAACGGTTAAACGGTTAATTATTAACATCCTGTGACGGACCCAGGGCCTCTTCCAGGGCTAATGTGCTGTTTGGTGCTGTTTGGTGCTGTTTGGTGCTGTGCTGTGCTGTTTGGTGTTGTTTGGTGCTGTTTGGTGCTGTGCTGTGCTGTTTGGTGTTGTTCGGTGCTGTTTGGTGCTGTGCTGTGCCTGTGTGATGCAGTGGCTAGTGTGCTGTTTGGTGCTGTTTGGTGCTGTGCTGTTTGGTGCTGTGCTGTGCTGTGCTGTGCTGTTTGGTGTTGTTCGGTGCTGTTTGGTGCTGTGCTGTGCCTGTGTGATGCAGTGGCTAGTGTGCTGTTTGGTGCTGTTTGGTGCTGTGCTGTGCTGTGCTGTGCTGTTTGGTGTTGTTTGGTGCTGTTTGGTGCTATGCTGTGCTGTTTGGTGTTGTTCGGTGCTGTTTGGTGCTGTGCTGTGCCTGTGTGATGCAGTGGCTAGTGTGCTGTTTGGTGCTGTGCTGTTTGGTGCTGTTTGGTGCTGTTTGGTGCTGTGCTGTGCTGTTTGGTGTTGTTTGGTGCTGTTTGGTGCTGTGCTGTGCTGTTTGGTGTTGTTTGGTGCTGTTTGGTGCTGTGCTGTGCTGTGCCTGTGTGATGCAGTGGCTAGTGTGCTGTTTGGTGCTGTGCTGTTTGGTGCTGTTTGGTGCTGTGCTGTATGGTGCTGTGCTGTGCCTGTGTGATGCAGTGGCTAGTGTGCTGTTTGGTGCTGTGCTGCGCTGTTTGGTGCTGTGCTGTTTGGTGCTGTTTGGTGCTGTGCTGTTTGGTGCTGTTTGGTGCTGTGCTGTTTGGTACTGTGCTGTGCTGTGCTGTTTGGTGCTGTGCTGTGCCTGTGTGATGCAGTGGCTAGTGTGCTGTTTGGTGCTGTGCTGTGCTGTGCTGTGCTGTTTGGTGTTGTTTGGTGCTGTTTGGTGCTGTGCTGTGCTGTTTGGTGTTGTTTGGTGCTGTTTGGTGCTGTGCTGTGCTGTGCCTGTGTGATGCAGTGGCTAGTGTGCTGTTTGGTGCTGTGCTGTGCTGTTTGGTGCTGTGCTGTTTGGTGCTGTTTGGTGCTGTGCTGTTTGGTGCTGTTTGGTGCTGTGCTGTTTGGTACTGTGCTGTGCTGTGCTGTTTGGTGCTGTGCTGCGCTGTTTGGTGCTGTGCCTGTGTGTTGCAGTGTTCCGGTCCCTGGTTGGTTGGAGCTGGAGGTGAAGGTGCTGATCGAGCGATTGGAGACAACTGGCCGATATCAGTGCATATTTACCTTTTATTAGAAAAGGATGTGTCTCTGGTTGGTACTGACAGGAAGGTGCCGGTGACCATACTACGTAACACAGAATCGTGTGACTCATTCATCTTTTGTTCTTCCTTTATCCAAGGAAACAAACATGGACACGGACACGGACACGGACACGGTTTACTTGTTCGGGATAGGCATGTTTGTCTTTCAAGTGCTAATGCATAAACTTGTGCTCCGTTCAGAGTTGTTTCAGCCAAGATGATACTTGGTAATGATGTGGCTGGAGGACGTGTCTGAGCTGATGAGTCAGCACAACCCGTACTTGTCTTGGGTTGGTGACGGGTTCAAAATTCTTAAGTAGTCCTGGCAGCCAAATGGGATTTGGACGGTTGTCACTAAATTGTCAAACAATAACTTACTGTTCTATTATTGACTAGCTTCACACCTGTTAGATCAATAATGTGTGGTTAAACATGCAGGTCAACATACAGTTGAAATAACATCCTGGTTCAAATCTACTGAGAACAAGCAGGTGTCCAGAGGCTGCACTGAGCTGCTGATAGAGAAAGTCAACTTTATAATGCATACATACTAGGGCTATCAATCGATTCAAATATTAAATCCTGATTAATCACATTATTGTCCATAGTTAATCGGGATTAATTGCAAATTAAGCACACATTTGTATCTGTTTAAAATGTACCTTAAAGGGAGATTTGTCAAGTATTAAGTATACAACATGGGAGTGGACAAATATGCTGCTTTATGCAAATGTATGTATATATTTATTATTGTAAATCAATTAACGACACAAAACAATGACAGATACTGTCCAGAAACCCTCACAGGTACTGCATTTAGCATAAAAAGTATGTTCAAATCATAACATGGCAAACTGCAGTCCAACAGGCAACAACAGCTGTCAGTGTGTCAGTGTGCTGACTTGACTATGACTTGCCCAAACTGCATGTGATTATCATAAAGTGGGCATGTCTGTAAAGGGGAGACTCGTGGTTACCCATAGAACCAATTTTCATTCACGTATCTTGAGGTCAGAGGTCAAGGGACCCCTTTGAAAAGGGCCATGACAGTTTTCAAATTTTTTCGACAAGCTAGTATGACCCTTAGGTTTTCTAGTTTCATATGATACCAGTATCTTCACTCTAGCTTTAAAACTGAGCCGCTACAAGCTCCGAAACATCGATTGTGTTAAAGAAATTAGTGCCGTTAAAACTAAATTAGAGTTGATGATTAAACAACCATTCACACTTGACCGCACCGGACAGTCATTCACACCTGACATCAACTAACTC
Source organism: Sebastes umbrosus (assembly GCF_015220745.1). NCBI lineage: Eukaryota > Metazoa > Chordata > Actinopteri > Perciformes > Sebastidae > Sebastes > Sebastes umbrosus. The sequence continues at coordinate 4,482,459 of NC_051271.1, forward strand.
TAACATCTCCAACGACCCATGTGGCAGTCATTCACACTAGGCATCAGCTGACTCTAACGACCCTGAACTATAGTCGTCACACCTAGTAGCACCACTATACTGAGTGGTTTCTATTATCCTGCTAACGACCTCACAGAGGTTAAATTCCTGGGTTCCCCTACCATTCAGCCAGAACTGAAGGAGCTTCTTGGATGAGAAGTGAAACGTCTGCAAGAATCTAAACCAAGTCCAGTTGCTGCTGATTTAACCCTTACTCGGTTACGTTAGTGATGTTTCTCACGTTTTTTTTTTTGCATTTGTGACGTCTTTTCCGTAGCTGCGTTACGTTGTTTTCATACGTTGCCAACTCTCCCGGGAAAATCGGGAGGGTTGGCAAGTATGGGAATCAAGAGTTATTGTTCCATGAAATGGGTTGACTAAACCCTGACTGGTGCTCAGATGAGCAAAGATTGGAATGGTTGATTGATTCTGATGTTTCTTTTTGCTGATTTAGTATCAAAAGCCTGGAAAAGAAGGAAGGATAGACATATCCTCCTTCCTAGGCCTTCGGCCTTGGAGGAGGTAATGTTTTCACCGGCGTTGGTTTTGTTTGTTTGTTTGTTTATCTATTAGCAGGATTACTCTAAAAGTCTGCGATGGATTTAAATGACATTTTTTTGGAGGGGTGGGGTGTGGCACAATGAACAATCCATTAGATTTTGGTGGCCATCCAGATCATGGTCCGGCTTCAGGAATTGTTTTTTTAATAACTCCGCTCAGCCTGTGCATTAACACTACAGGCTTTAAGACATAAGCAGTGTAACTAATGATGCGTTCATGACACGTCACCCAGCCTCTTTCCTTCTGCCTACAGAGGGACAGAGAGAGAGCGGGGGGTGGAGGGAGGGGGGGACGACTGTAGATTTGGTGTTTTTTTCACATTAAACTCAGTGAAATTAGAGTCAACTTCGACCAAAGCACACCTGGTGATTGTTGTTCAATCAACAATTGTTGTTGTTTGAAAGAGTAACGACGACGGTTTAGGTGAGTTTTACTTTGTTTCTGTCCAGTTTGAATGAAGTATTTTATGCTGCTCCGCTACATATAGATGATCTGAACATAAACAAAAATACATGTGGATGTTGCCGCAAGCTGAACAGAGAGGGGGGGGGGGCAATCGTACTCGGGCAGCTTGGCAGAGGTCTGTGCTCTCCGAGTGCCATTCTAGTTTAGTTAGCATTTATTAAGATTTTTTAGTCCTACACAGTAAATGTTCCTGAGTGATTCATGAGCTCTGCTCTTCTCCATGCTGATTTGATTATGACGAACCCTTTAGTTGTTTTATTTGTTCCTCTGAATTTCTGGTGTCTTGTAATGCCATGTGGGTTGGGCATAATGGAAACTTCCTTCATTCATCATGCTGATGTTAGCATTCATGTCAAAGTACAGCCTCACAGAGCTGCTGGCATCACGCTTAGTTGTGTTTTATAGTTTATAGGTATAACTACCTTGATCTTTGCTACTGAAACAGGAAGTTGCCTTGTAAAAGTTTAAACTGCCCTCTGTTATTATGTTTAACCAGCTGATCTGACTCAATCTGACATCTTGTCTCTATTAACATGAGAACACTCATCTCAGTAACCCCCTGAGACTCACAATAGTGCCGTTTTGGTCTTTCTTTAGGGGGGTACAGGGGGTCTTTAGGGGAGATAGCAGGTCAACAGTAGATGTCACATGGAAGTGGTGTACATCATCTGAAAGCTGGGAATCTGAAGATTAATTTGAGATGCAGCTCAGCATGTGTGTCAAGTTGTTCTAGTCATGACTATGAAATAAATATGAATGAATGAAGGAATTAAAAGTCTCCACATGTTACATCTGCCTGCCAAATTTCATACATGTAGGTGAAACCTGAACGAGGGGCTAAATTTTTCCAACTTTGTAGGGGGCGCTAGCGAGCCATTTTGCAACAACCAACACCTAGACCCTTAAAATAAAAAAACTTTCACCGCTTCTGATGAGTTTAACAACTTTTAGAGCACATTAAGGCCCTAAAAAATGCGATTCATCTCAAGAACAATAATAATTCCTACAGTTTCGATCGAGCCTTCGCTGACCGACGTCCCTAATTATAATGTGCTGTACTATTTATAATGTCTAGTTTAGTGACAGTTAATTATATGACAGATAATTATTTCCGGGTTAAAAGGAACGTGACTCCGCCTGTTATCAGCTGGGACTTCTATATGGGTGTGGTAACAATTCTAAAAGTATTAATCGTTCAATAAAGACTGTGGTTTGGAGCTGGTGTGAAGGCTTCACTACTGACATGTGGGAGCTTTTCTCAACCGCCACTCTAATAATAATATTACAAACACTACCGTCTGCTATATTATTTCTGCTGCTGCAGATTTGTTGCAGCTTTAGTTGTGCGATGGCGTCCGTCCTCACAGAACGTTTCACCACAGCTCATTAGCAGCGCTGATGACGCCGAGTAGAAACTCTTGTGAGAAACGTCATTAACATCTGTTTGCGGTCCACACGGCGAGGTTGAAGGCCGTGTGAAAACAAAACAACAACACTGACGAGGCCAACAACTGCAGGGTCTGGAGCGTGGACCCAACATGGTTCCCACGTCATCTCCCCTCTTGTTTTTTCTTCCTCCCTTTCTTCCCACTCAGCGTCCGTCATTAAATCTCATCTTTACATACTCGCTAACCTTGAGAGCTCAAAAATAGGGAGGATTTCAAAACCAAAGTGAGGGGGTCTGAGGGTCTGAGGATGTGCAGGTAGTCCGTCAGGAAAAAAATAGTTTCAGAGACTTTGTTTCCTGTATTCTGGTGACTTTTAAAGAATCAGAATAGTACACTGCAACATCATTTTTATCTTAAATACTTTTAATCTTACTTTTATTACTTTGGAAAGAATAACTATAGAATAATTCGCCCATCTGGCGTGAACTTATATAAATCTGTGGTATAAACTAATATTCATCAGTTTTCATTCATTCATGTTTTGCTCCTGCTTGAGTATTTCTTTCTCTTAGTTCTCTCCATTTCTCTCTCCTTCTCTCACTCACTGAAGGTCCTTTCAGACGCAACATGACAACGGCACCACTAAGCTCTGAAACCTGTTATTTCTAATGGTTTGCGCCGCACCACGACGGCTTTTCACTGCGCCCAACTTTGAGCGCTGCACTGTGTGTCTTATTACTGTACACCCTTTGTTCTGTACTTCTCCCATTTTTCCCATCTTCCCTCAAAAACATGGACTTGATTCCTGATTCTCATTGTTATATTTTCCATTGCGTATATTTCCTTTACCAGATCTTTCCATTAAGTCATCAACCTTAAACCAATTCCTTGTTATTTGCTTATTTATAGAAACTCTTATCATTAAGAACAGATGCAAATCTCTTTTTTGAATCTCATCTGGTATTTTCCCTAGTAATAAAATTACTGGTTAAACTTATATAAAAACATTTGAGATTTCTCTAATAACCTTTTCCCAAAAAACACTGATTATTTTAAATGACCAGAATATGTTTGGGTGGGCGTGATGGAGCTGAGCGCCTGCAGGAGGCACAGTAGGAGTAGGAGGCACAGTAGGAGGCACAGTAGGAGACACAGTAGGAGAAGGAGGCACCGTGGGAGTAGGAGGCACAGTAAGAGTAGGAGGCTCAGTAGGAGGCTCAGTAGGAGGTTCAGTAGGAGGCTCAGTAGGAGGCTCAGTAGGTGGTACGTAAGTAGGGAGTTCTGTGGTTTCATAGATTTCATTTTGTGTAATTATTTTTGGTTTCGGATGGACACGTTTAGGAGAAGATAGACTGAACATCCTATGGTCGTGCTCATGGAGTGGAAAGCCGTCCCACCATTCCAGGAAGTGCGCGGACTGACGGTAACACAAGACGAAGAGTAGTAGACAGAGCAGGAGCAGGAACAGGAACAAGGAGTGCAAGAAGAACGGCTTCTTCTGATGACATACGTTCTCAGCAAGTTGTATAAATCAGTGACTTAGCTGTGGGCTACAACTGTTTTTGTTCACATTTTGTCAAATTGTCACCATTAAAATGATGCTGAATTAGCCATTAGCAGCTCCTGTTTGCAATGTACTCAAGTATGTACAGTCAACTATCACTGGATTACTTTGATACTGAAGAAGTCTTAAAAACATGATGATTCTCAGGCAACTTCTGGAGTATAAGGAGTGTCTTTGTGAATGAATTCTACTCATAGACTGTATATAGAAAGTGGATGTAGTCTCCTTGACATCACCCATTGGTTTGTGGACTTCGGTTTTGAAGCCTGAAGTTCGGCATTTTGGCCGTCGCTATCTTGGTCTTTGGCCGTCGATATCTTAGTTTTTTGCAACCCGAAGTGACGCGATAGGGTGGAGCTAAGACCAACCGAACACTGAATAAGACATATTTACTAGGGCTGAGACGATACACCGATCTCCTGATTCAATACTATCACAGTACTTGGGTGTCGATTTGATATATGTTGTGATTTTTAAGCTTTGCTATTCGATAAAACGATTTATTGCAATTTTTGTTTCGTTTTTTTAACACTAGAACATGGGAAAAAGTTGAATCATACACTTGTAGTGATTTGTACTTTGGAAAATCTCTAAATTAATACAGAAAAAATGTTTGATTTTCAGCAGGTCAGAGATTAACCATTTCGTCAATCCACAGAAAAATTAATTAGTAACTACTTTGGTAATCAGTTCATCGTTTATGTCGTTTTTCAAGCAAAAATGACTCTGAAATGTGAGAATTTGCTGCTTTTCTCTGTCCCACAAAACAGTAAACTGAATATTTGTAGTTATTATGGAGGACGGAACCTACCAAAATCAAAAATAATTAAAGCTGCAAGCAGCGATGACCGGGCCCTCGCCCCCGCGGGCACGTCTGGGGAACCTGCTGTCGTCCAAATGTTTTGGCATCATTGGGCAAAAGTCCCATAATAACCTTTCAGCATATTGTAATTCAAGTGTTCTGAGAGAAAACTAGACTTCTGCACCTCCTCATGGCTCTGTTTTCAGGCTTTAGAAAATCTAGCCTGTGACGGGAGACTTTGACCAATCACAGGTCATTTCAGAGCAAGAGAGCGTTCCTATTGGCTGTGCTCCGGCTGGTTGGCGGTGCTTGGTATTTCCTCAACTGATCTCAACGTGGCTGCCGGATCACAAACTTTCTCATTTTACAGCTAAACAGTACACTACAAGATGTTTCTGTAGACATTTGAGGAGAGAAATAGGCATTACAGTAACAGAATATTGATTCATATTTGATCAGCGCTGTCTAGTTTGACTGTTTGGTCGGAGTTTGAGAGTGATTGACAGCTGCTCAGAGACGGCAGACTCCATATCAGGTCTGACTGGTTGTTTTCCTCCGATCTGGGAAATTCTGCAGATGCCATTAGGAGCACCGGAGGGCACAGAGGCACATGATTTTTTTTCAGATTTCCTGTCTCATGTACTGCTGTCAGGATATAGTGACCGTCTTATAAAAATATTTTTTTTTAATCACATTTGCTCCAATCTGCCTACTGCTGCTTTAAACAGAAGAGTGTTTTGAGAGTAAATATAAAAAATATTGTGAAAACAATATTAAAATCTAATAATCCAGATAAAGTCACATTATATGAGACAACACTCTGTAGCTTATTGTTGTTTTAGTGTGCGGACATGGAGCTGAGCTACGACACAGTGCGACACCTTGTGTGTGTATGTGTGGGTCGGACATCATGTTTCTGTCCTAAGTTCTCCGGAGGCAGACAGGTAGCTCCATGATCCTTGGAGCGCCTCTGTGTGTAAAATACGCACCTGAATGTTTTAAAAAGAAGGCCCATCGTGGTTCCGATTGATTCATTATTGCTGAACAACAGCTCGTGTCTTCTAACTTCTTCTCAGTCAGCTGATGAACACGGTAGAGTGTATTTGTCCTATGACTATGGGATACTGATAACAACGTGATGTTTCTCCGATAGTTCTCTAAATCCATCTAAAGTAGTAAAACAGCGAGGGATCTGTGCGTCACGGTCGCCTCAAGACAAAACCCGAGAACTTGCTTCACTGTGATGGTCAGACTGAAGGTCTGCTTTCATTTGAAGGGAGTTGAATGATTTGAAGTTGTCTTACCTGTTCAGGCAGCTCCCACCTGAGCCACGCCGAGGAACCATCATGACTGCTGCGACCCTGCCTTCCTTGTTTCCTTGATTCCTCCCTCTTTAGATTCTTCAGCCTGAGTTTGATTATTCCGAGTATGACGATCTGATTAGGTCCACTAACTACCCCTAACTCCCAGGACTAACATACAAGACTGCGATAAGTGAACCTTGAATGAGGGAGAGGAGAAAGGAGGAGGGAACGACATGGGGAGGATGGAGAATGTTGTGTTACATTCCTTCTTCCTTCTGCCTTCTTCTACATTCCTGCTTTTCAGGTCTTCAAAATCCAGTTTTGGAACATTCCCCAAATTAAAACGAACTCATCCCTCCACCACCACAACTTCAAACTGTAATTTTCAGATTTTATTTATTTATTTTATTATTTATTTATTTAAAAGGGAAAAAAAGGTGTGCAAATGTGTCATACATCGGGAGAATTGTGACCCTTGGAGGAAAGTGGGAGAGGGCAATGAAAAAGGGGAGTCTCCAGAGAAAATCGGGAGGGTTGGCAAGTATGGCAATCATGAGTTATTGTTCCATGAAATGGGTTGACTAAACCCTGACTGGTGCTCAGATGAGCAAAGATTGGAATGGTTGATTGTTTCTGATGTTTATTTTTTAGCTAATTTAGACTGAAAAGCCTGGAAAAGAAGGAAGGATAGATTATTTAGTTAGCATTTAATGACATTTTTTTAGTCCTACACAGTAAATGTTCCTGAGTGATCCATGAACTCTGCTCATCTCCATGCTGATTTGATTATGAAGAACCCTTTAGTTGTTTCATAGGTTCCTCTGAATTTCTGGTGACTCTGGTGAAAAATTGTCCTATTCAGCGTTCGGTTGTACTTAGCTCCGCCCTCTCGTGTCACTTCTGGTTGCAAAAAAACAAGATGGCGACGGCTAAGAACCAAGATGGGAACAGCAACAAACAAAAAAAGATGGCGATGGTTAAAATGCCGAACTCGAGGCTTCAAAACGGCAATCGACAAACCGATGGATGACGTCACGGTGACTACGTCCACTTCTTATAGTCTACGGTTCATATCTGGGAGTACATTTTTCCACAGTTCTGCAGGCATATAAGATTAAATTATAAATAACCTGTAAGGCAGATTTGCACACACACACAGACACATCACGGAGAGAAACTGTGTTTTTTTTTTTTTTAATTTGTGTTTATTGACATTGAGTCGTTGTCGTAGTCATCAACACTGGTGACGTCCTCTGAAAGTGTTGCAGTGGCCCCGATGTATAAATCACATCTGTTGTCAAGTTATTAAAATGTAATGAAAAGTACATTTATACACTTTGTGTAAATATGTTTCATATATTGTGTGATATATTTGGGATGAAACACAAGGCACTTGGACACCTTTGAAATACTGATTAGGATCAATCAATGTGCAAACAAGAATACAAGATAAATCAACAGAGATACTGGCCACAGGTGGCCGTTGTCAAACATTTCCCCTTCGAAAATACTCGAGACAGCTCTTTAAATGGTTTCTTTTCTGTAAAGCCAATGTGTACTCATTATTGCCTGATACACACCTTTGTCTAGCTTGTTGAATGTTTCCTCAGTTGGCTGATCCGGTCTAGATCGTTGTCTTGGAATGATTAATAGAGTAATGTCCTTGAATAAACTGTAAGCCAAGGAGTTAACCTCAAACCTACATTCAATTGCGTCAACACAGTTTGTTTCTTTCTTCTTGCGACTTGAAAAGTCACATGGTCAAACAGATAGCATTGTGTGGATTATAATTCTTCGTCCCACATCCTGGTGTATTAAATGTCATTGTCAGCCACACTGAGATCACTTTATGACGAGTAGAACGCTGAGATCACTGCGTCTGAGGCGCTGGGTCTCAGAAGGTTCGCCCTTTTCCTCCCAGGGGGATCATTATTGTGTTTGGTACGGGGTCCTCTCCGCGGTGTCATGTCATACATGACAGCTAACGATCACAAATCACCTTAAATTAATTTTGTAACCAGACCAACATTTAAAATCTGTTACAAAAACACGCCTTCTCAAACACATACATATTCTGTAAACAGTTCAATTAAAATAACCACAAACATGAGTTTTTAATGTAACCCGTCATGTAATGGGAGTCGGCACCACATTTTTCAAATGATTGATATCTTATTTTGAAAATGTAACCCCTTAAAGGAGCAGTGTGCAGCAATTAGGAGGATCTATGAGCAGAAATGGAATATAATAATCATAACTATGTTTTCATTAGTGTAAAATCTGGTGAAACTAAGAATCGTTGTGTTTCTGTTAGCTTAGAATGAGCCCTTCATATCTACATAGGGAGCGGGTCCTCTTCACGGAGTCCACAGTGTTTCTACAGTAGCCCAGAACAGACAAACCAAACACTGGCTCTAGAGAGAGACCTTCAGGGTTTTTCTCCAACACGCTTGTAAAACTGCGGTAACTGAAAACTGGCAGCAGTCAATGGAGGTTGTCAAACATAAGAACTACAAAATGGTTAGTGCATCTGCTATTCTCATCACATGGAGTAATGAATCTAATGCAGCTGATTGTCTGCTGTAAAGTCTAAAGGGTCAGTTCACCTAAATCCAGCCCTGTCTCCTAAAGATTACGTTCCCATATGACGAAACTGCATCCCTAATCAGGGAAATGTATTTTGTCGCGAACTAATCTTTAACGTTTCACAAATAGTCCTCTGAGTGACTAGTACAAAGAGCAACACGCAGAGTAGGTGGCGTAGTATATTGAGCGACCATTAATGAAAGTTACGTTGAATAATAACGAGTATAACAAGCGGTGGATGGTCAAACAAACAGGACTGTCTCCCAGGAGACTGCTGTTCATGCCCTTGTGAAACTGAGAGTCAACGCTCACATACATATTTTAAGTCAAACCATGATGTTTTTTTTTACTAGGGCTGTCAAAGCTAACGTGATACTAACGTGTTGACGCAAATTTATTTTAACGCCACTAATTTCTTTAATGCATTAACACAACTTGTGATTTTTAGGTTGTAGTGAACTCAGTTTTAAAGTTAGAGTGAAGATACTGGTATCATATGAAACTAGAAAACCTAAAGAATCCATTGGTTCCAACCATGTCATACTAGCATGGCCATTTTCAAAGGGGTCCCTTGACCTCTGACCTCAAGATATGTGAATGAAAATGGGTTTTATGGGTACCCACGAGTCTCCCCTTTACAGACATGCACACTTTATGATAATCACATGTAGTTGGGGTCAAGTCATAGTCAAGTCAGCACACTGACACACTGACAGCTGTTGTTGCCTGTTTAGCTGCAGTTTGACATGTTATGATTCAAGCATATATTTGTTGTGCTAAATGCAGTACCTGTGAGGGTTTCTGGACAGTATCTGTCATTGTTTTGTGTTGTTAATTGATTTCCAATAATAAATATATACATACATTTGCATAAAGCAGCATATTTGTCCACTCCCATGTTGATAAGAGTATTAAATACTTGACAAATCTCCCTTTAAGGTACATTTTGAGCAGATGTATGTGTATTTGCACAAGCTGTGTGTCAAACTACAAACATGGGTGTGGAAAGAAATCAGGAGCTTTGCAATGTTGATAAGAGTATTAAATACTTGACAAATCTCCCTTTTAAGGTACATTTTGAACAGATACAAAATTTGCAATTCATTTGCGATTAATCATAATTAAGTATTTTAATTGATTGACAGCCCTAATAAATAAACAGAAGATTTTCAACCGGGAGACCGCTGTTTGTGTCTCGTGCAAAACTAAAAGTAACGTTGACTTATTTTGTCACGTCAGTCGTTAGTCAGTGAAGTTAACGTCAACCACGACCGTTTCCTAACCCTAACTAAGTGGTTTTGTTGCCTAAACCTAACTTCCATTGAAAACTGAAGTTTATTTTGAAAGGACACTATGCATGTAACGAGTGTATATTGACAGGCCGTCCCTGGTCCGTCCAAAAGTAACGCAATAGGGGTACCCCGTGCGTTGGTATCTGATGTCGAGGGACACTGACCAAGCAGCGGTATTGACGAGTTGGGAGTGAGAATGTGTTGTCTATTGCTCCTCAGCGTGGCTAGAAATTACATTAGAAAGTCTCATTGTAGTTCAAATATAGGAAGTGTTCACAGTGATGCCGTGGGTTATCCAAAATAACAGGGACTTTTTTTATGTTCTTTCAATGCTGTTTTCACCAGAAATCTAAGAACAATATCTGAAAATGTCAGCAGATGAAAATGGATCTGCGTGGCCAGATACCACTAGGGGTGCTGTGTTATTTTATTTTTATCATTTGGGTGAACTGACCCTTTAAAGTGTAAGACTTTTGCAACCCAACACTTTAAGTTTAGGTTTAGGCTTTGTACACTCGACACAAAGACTTCTCAGTCTTCTGTTTCTGGGCTGGAATGACTGAAGTGATTTTTCTGGCTCTGCAGGTGACAGCGACCTTTTATCCCACACACACACACATACCTGTGAACAATACACTCAGTCATACATGCATTCAAACAGCAACTCAAACACACTCTTCCTGGTTCTCTGCGTGGCTGAGTGCACCTTCTAGCTGACGACAGCTGGTTTGAGGAGGAGTGCTCTCGGGGGAACAACCACCCAGGACAAAGCGTCGCTCCGTCTGTGCCCCACCCCTGCAGACAGATTCAGCACCTCCACCTCCTCTCCCTCCTCCTCTTCCTCTTCGCCCTCCGTGTGCTTCCCCACCATCCGTCCCAGACCTCCCAGAGCTCCCAGCCCCAACATCGACGCAGCTGAGAGTCCAAAGTGTAACAGAGGAGAGTCCGAGAGGCCGAGTGGACCCATGCCGCTTCCTCCGCTCAAGGAGAAGAACGGCGCCCCGTGGTGGCCCAGGGCTCTGGCGTGGCAGAAAGCAGAGAGAGGCAAAGAGGCCCCCAGGCCCCCGAGAAGAGCTGCAGCAGCCCCGGGGATGATGATGTGGGCCCCGCCTACAGCGGGCAGTTCAACGGCGCTCTGGTGCCCGGGGAGGCCCAGCCCCGCGCCCAGCCTGCTCGCAGTGCCTTGCTCCTGGGCGACAAAGTGCCCGTGGGCCTTGATGTGTTTGCGTAGCGAGCTGGGATCTGTGTAGCGCTTCAGGCAGCCTGCCATCTTGCAGTAGTAAGGCTTGTCAACGTAGTGGGTGCGGGTGTGTTTGAAGCGGTCGCTGGAGTTGGAGTAACGTTTGCTGCAGCCTTCATAAGGACAGACGTAGGGTTTCTCTCCTAGAGGAGGACAAAAGAAACAAGAGAGGGGGAGGGAGAATGAATAAATCACTTAATTACAATACAAATATAATGGAAATATATTAGGGCTGACCCGAATGCTTCGACTTCGACCGTTGCCATGGTATTCAACCTCCAAATCAGTATTCGAATGCTTTGATTTTAATTATTTTTTTGTTATTTTTTGTATGTGATAATAATGTATAATTCCCCAAATAGCCCATGATATAAGAAATTAAAAATAATAATAAATAGTTATTCTCAGTTATTCTCTCTGTTTGTTGTGTGTTTGTTCAGTAGTGCGGCAGCAGCGCCGCCCCAGGCTCTGACAGACAGAAGAACACGTCAGCCTGCCGCGCCGCGTTGCTCTGCCAAGCTTCGAATACCTTCGAATATTTCTCACCGAAGCTTCGAAGCCCAAAAAATGGTATTCAAGACAGCCCTAAAATATATAAATGCAGGTGTAAAGTAATATTAAGTTATATGTTGTTATAAAACATTTTGAAATTATTAGGTTTGTCAAAGTTAATGCAAATTAATTTAAACTTTGTTTTAATTTCTTTAACGCATTAACAAAACTTAGTTAATCTCTTAGGGGCCGCTAGTCTTTCGGAGGATTGGATTTTAAAGGTAGAGTGAAAATATCATATGAAACTAGAAAACCTAGTGAATCCATTGGTACCAACCTTGCCACACTAGCTTGTCGAGAAGGAGGTTAAATAACGCTTCAAACTTAAACATATTTATTAATATTAGGTTCCATTTCTTTCAATAGATCCCCCTAAATGCTACACACTGTTCCTTTAAGTGAATTCTATTGACATTGTGGGCAATAGCTCCAGTTGGAAATTGTTGACCATTTTTTATTCGTCTTCTTTTGATCGGGACAAATCTGTAACTTTTAATTAAACTTTTAACATTGAGTCCTGATTCCTGAAGATTCATCCTGTGTCGTTGCTTTACAAGGACTTTAAAGTTGGACATCAGCAATTTGGTATCACACTTCCATAAAGTGAAAGATAATCAAGGCATAAAAAGAGGTCAGGCTCCAAAACTGCTGAAACCTTACACTTCCCATGATGCAACACAGGACAAGCTCCTGACTCACACCTTCACAGAGAACAGGTAACAGAAGAAGGTTATAAAACCCAACTCATTATTAACAACAAAGCAAACACATCACTGTGACATACAAGACCTGTCAACATTTCACAAGACTCCTTCCCTGTATTATTACTAAGTTAGTTCCCTGTCAGAAATGTGTATTTGCATAAGCTGTGTGTCAAACTACAAAACATGCGTGCGGAAAGAAATCAGGAGCTTTGCATTCCTTCAAGACTAGTAGGTCCTGTTAGCGTGGCCTACTGATGTATAGGGGTTGAAATACACACCGTTGTTGCGCTACGTTGTTACGCTATGTTTGGTACGCTATGTTTGGTACGCTATGTTTGGTACGCTACTGATGACATTCTGGTAAGTGGCGTGTTTCACACCATGTTTTTATTTTCACCTTTTTAAAATCAACAGCATGAATCCAGCGGTATATCGCACAACGCGTTCCACAACAATTACCACCGGCCATCTTTACGGTCTGTAGAACATCATTTCAGAGACGTGGTGACAATGTGTTGAAAGTAGCAGATTTCCGGGTTTAAGCCTATTGTTTCAACAATCTTTTACTTTGGCAAGGAATTTTATTTTTGATAATGTTTAATCCGAATTTAAAGGGACATTTATAGTTTTATTGCTGCACTGAGCTCTCATTATATTATATTTATATTTATCATATATTACATTATATTATATTAAGATTATTCGAATCAAATTAATCAAAAGGGCACCTTATTAATGTGTTGAAACAAAAAACGAAAACTTTGTATTGAAACCTGGTGAATCCGCTGGCTGATCATTCCACCTGTGATCCGTCTAACCTTGTCTTATTTTGAGATACTGAAACACGAATGACTGTCTCTCATCCCTCTGACAAAATACTTTTATATCTTAAGTACATTATGAAGGCTGAATATGAGACTAAAGACATGACTTGTAAAGACAGGTGATTATACAAGTTTATTCCAGTCTCAGTATTCAATTTGTTCCCTGTCACCTCCTGTGGCGACACGTTTGATTTATCTTTGCTGTTTAAGGGAGAAACCGGAATTAATCTCGTGGGAGAAAAGACATGCCTCCTGGCTCGAGCTTGTTGTTGAAACACAGAGATGATAACAGAGTTGCTGGTTTAGTCACGCGGTGTAGAACTTTGAACCTGGCTTTATCCAGTGTTCACATTTCTGTTCTGGAAATGAATGTAAATTAGCACAATTTCAATAAGATAAAAGCTAATTTACATACTTAAACACAACATTTTCAGAAAGGTTCTTTATCCCATGACGACACACGTTGACTGACGGCATCCTTGTTTGCATAATGAGGCAGAAACGCATAAAGAAATGTAAAAAGAAATGTGTAAAGAAAAGAATACATAAATAAATAAGTTTGTGGAAATAAATAAGGGGTGAAATGCAAAGAGTAAATCGTGCAGGAGTAAATAAATAAGAAATAAAATAATAAATATATTAAAATAAATGCAAAAATAAATAAATACATTTTAAAATTAATAACAATAAATACATAAATAAATCAAAAGGAAAAAATAAACACAAGAGTAAATAAATAAGGGAATTAATACAAAGATAAATAAATAAAGAAGCTTATTAAAACAGAAATATCCATTTGTCACATTTTATCAATAAATGAATGGCTACATTTATTTGTAATATTATTTTTGCTACATTTAATGACATATATATTTATTTATCAAGTCATTTATTGATTGATGGATTTTTGATGTTGGCAGGTTCCGTTCTCTATATCCATGTTGTTGTTTCATAAATATAAGCACAACTCAACCCGTTACACACAAAGTGATTGGTTGATGGTTTTTGCCGCGTAATATTAAGTGTTCTGTGTGACATGACAAAAACAACAGTTCGAAAAAATACATTGACGTGCCAATTAATCGAACGAAAAAAAAAAAAAACACCCTGATTGTCTGAATCAAATTTCGTGGCAATCTATTAAATAGTATTTCAGTTAAAAACTGAAATGTCAACCTCATTGTAGCGCTAAAAAACAAAAATTAGGGGAACACCAAAGTCCTCTGGCCACCATGAACAGCTGAATCAAATTTAAATGCAATCCATCCAATAGTATAATAGTACAATAGAGATATTTCCGTGTGCACCACCCAGAACCCTGCTGATAGCATGACTGAAGAGCAGTCAGCCATTTGTCAAGCTGACAATTCTTACAACACAACAACGTCAGCGACACAATGACGGTTAATCTGCAGTGGACTTAAAGCCAAATGTAGTAAAAGTGCAGATAACAGCTGATAAGCAGTAAAGAGGGGAAGTGACCCAGAACACTTTATACCAACGTAGGTTGCAGATGAGTCAGTTTTTCCCACTTCTGGGTTCATGTCAGTTCACACTACTAAAAGAACGGATCTCTCTGTCGCAACAAGAAAAAAGAAAGGCGTGTTTATTTGCCCAGGATTAATCAATGACGAGGCTATTCACAGTGATTCACACAAAGATATAAAAGTGTTTGTTCAGGAATAACATTGACATTGGCTACATTTAAAGGGACAGTCCACTGACTTCACACATTAGAATCAGTTTACTTATCCCGAGGAGTACCACTCAGCCTGTGAAAACATTTGTGTCTCATAGCTATACCTAAAAGTAATGCACTGTAATTCATATACATCCCACAAAATCAATTCATATGTAATCCAGATAAATATGAACCAGGAAGTATAAAGAGAGACAAACGCCGTGAAGGGAGGACGGATCAAAAAACACCAGACTTTACACCAGGAGACCGCTGTTAATGTCCCGTGTGAAAGTCAACGTTGACTTATTTGTCACGTAACGTCCGTACTTACGTTACATCACTTCTGTAGTTATTTTAACCCAAACCACCATCTCTCCCTAAAACTAACTAAGTAGTTTCCTGTGAAGACGGAAGTTTATTTTGAAAAGACTTTATTTTAAAAAGAGTTTATTTTGCTCTCAAAGTTCACCAGATTGATGGATTTTCTTTCTAAAGGCATGATGTTTCCAAAGTCAATGAGTCATTGTGTTAAATAATCATGATTTTACCAAAGTAATCAGGATTAATCAAGCATGCCTAATATCTCGGCCTTTGCAACTTTTTATTAGGGCTGTCAAAGTTAACGCGATAATAACGCGTTAATGCAAATTTGTTTTAGCGCCACTAATATCTTTAAGGCTTTAACGCAACTTGCAGTTTTTAGGTTGTAGCGGGCTCAGTTAAAGCTAAAGTGAAGATACTAGCATCATATGAAACTACAAAACCTAATGAATCCATTGGAAAAACTGTCATGGGCATTTTTAAAGGGGTCCCTTGACCTCTGACCTCAAGATATGTGAATGAAAATGGGTTCTATGGGTACCCACGAGTCTCCCCTTTACACACATGCCCACTTTATGATAATCACATGCAGTTTGGGGCAAGTCATAGTCAAGTCAGCACTCTGACACACTGACAGCTGTTGTTGCCTGTTGGGCTGCAGTTTGCCATGTTATGATTGGAGCATATTTTTATGCTAAATGCAGTACCTGTGAGGGTTTCTGGATCAATATCTGTCATTGTTTTGTGTTGTTAATTGATTTCCAATAATAAATATATACATACATTTGTATAAAGCAGCATATTTGTCCACTCTCCCTTTAAGGATAAAAAATTTGTGAGAAAGTTAGGTGAAGATCAGTGTGAGGTTTCATTTACAGCTGCGTCCTCTTTCTTTCTGCACCACAAACCAGCAGAGCTGATAACACTTTAACGCTGCAGCCTCACGTCACTGAGCTCTGATAACTCTGACACACACACACACACACACACACACATTTATACTTTAGTAATGAAAAGATAAAAGTAACGACTGCTTTTAGATGGAATCAGGAGTTTCCATGTAAAAACTTGAGATTAAATAAATCAGTTAATCACTGAAAGAGGAAGGAAGAGACGTCAGAGCTATGTGCTGTCCATCCACTCGGTCCTCTTCAGCCTCACTTTGTTGAAACACTGCCGTCGGTTGTTGCCTGTTGGGCTGTAGTTTGCCATGTTATGATTTGAGCATATTGTTTTATGTTAAATGCAGTACCTGTGAGGGTTTCTGGACAATATTTGTCATTGTTTTGTGTTGTTAATTGATTTCCAATAATAAATATATACATATATTTGCATAAAGCAGCATATTTGCCCACTCCCATGTTGATAAGAGTATTAAATACTTGACATATCTCCCTTTAAGGTACATTTTGAACAGATAAAATATGTACGCAATTAAATATTTTAATCCATTGACTGCCCTATATGAAAGTGAAATAGTAATGGCCCAATAATTTCCCAAACAGCTGCGTACCACGGCTTTTTAGCAAACGTTACTCAAACAGAAGTAAATAGTGTTTCGTTGGCGACTATTTTCAGTCACAGATTTGGTGATTAAACATGTCTCCCAGTGTCTCCCAGTGTCTCCCAGTGTCTCCCGGTGTCTCCCGGTGTCTCCCATTGTCTCCCAGTGTCTCCCATTGTCTCCCATTGTCTCCCAGTGTCTCCCAGTGTCTCCCAGTGGAGCTCACTGATGTTTTTTTAGTAGAAATACTGGAGCTCTATGACGCCGAGGAAGAAGATATATCAGGCTGTGATTACACGGACAATTGTTGGTTGTTTGGTCTTTCCATGGGATTTGTTCTAGATAATAAGAATATAGAACATCACCGTGACCTCACCTGTGTGTGAGCGGGTGTGAATCTTCAGGTTCTCCAGACGTGAGAAGCTCTTGTTGCAGGTGGGACAATGGTGCGGCTTCTCATTGGTGTGTGTGCGGATATGAATCAGCATCTTATACCTATGAAACATCCAACAAATTCATTTTAACATATTACACACAAACGATACTTTGCTTTTGAAATGTTCAGTATCGTTTCTGAAGATGTGGCTGCTGTACAGTTGGACTTTTCGCGGTAGTCGGTGTTACACGGTGGACGGGCACACACCGATCACATTACGTACCCACCGTCATTTTTTGCTTTTTACAGAAATACATTTAGTTCATTTCGGCGTATCAGCGGCGTGTTATCAATACAAAGTCGGACGACAGACGCTACAAACTGAAAATGGATGAACTGCTCCGTGTGGAGAGTAGCAGGAGTCAGATTTCACACACGGGATGAGAGATGGCGGAGGATTTGGTGTCAAAGCAAAAAGCAAATTTGGCAATATTACAGATTTAAACCCAGTGCTATAAGGGAACCCCAACGTTAATGAGGTAATTGCCGCGAGGATGACGGAGCGGTCACAGCCGGTGTGCACGGAGCAGCGACTCCAGGTGGAAACCTGCGGCCTCGCGGCAAAAGCTCTCCCGGAGAAGCCAGACACACAGCGCCCGACAGCAAAGATCAAAGTAAGCGCTCTACACATATTGAGCGTCATCTTTTCTTGTAAAATGTCCGGTGTAATCGGTAACACCGGTGTTGTCACAAGTTTTAACCGGTGGGAAAATTCCTCACCGTAACACCCCTACTGTACAGTAAATAAACTTCAGTTCAAACAGTATAAAGACTCCGGAGGGAGTTCACATTTACATTAAAAAAGTTTATGATGAGTGAAATGTGTCGACTTTTCTGTGAGGACAGTGTGAACACACCTGGCGTTGAAGCCCCTGCCGTTTCGAGCACAGCCCTCCCACTGGCAGCAGTACCCAGAATCCTTTTCAGGCTTGACGTGGAAGTCGTTGATGTGATCCACTAAGTCCTGCAGCGAGTCGAACAACAGGTGGCACTGGAGGACAAAGATTTACAATCACTGACTGGACGCATGAGCAACAAGGCTGCATAATAACTGCTCTAAGATCAGCAGTTATTCCACACGACATTCATGTTTTATGTAACTTTACATCAAGATTTTATGACTTCCTTTCGGCTCTCGCCCTTTCAGACATCTGAGTGGTTTTAAGACAAAAATTCACGTTCCTATTTTCATAAATAACTGTATTTATTATAATATAAATAAACGATTGGTCCCTGATATTGTTGGCTTGAAAGAGTTTAGTCAGTTTCACTACAATTTACACTTTTATTCTCCTTTATTTATTTGTTCATTTGTTTCCTCAATGCAGAAAATGAGGAAGAGTGGCCACTGGAATTTTTATTACTATTAGAATTAGAATTATTATAATTATTGTTATAATTATAATAATAATAATAATTATTATTATTATTATTATTATTTTAGAGGACAACCAGTTCCCCCCAGAAGGTGGCGCTCCAGACCACCGCCTACATGTCGTACAACTTAAGCCGGCTCTGAATGTTTCCATTCCATTAATGGTTTGTACTTTTTCTGCTTTTCAAGACAGTTTTTCTGAAATCAAATCTTAGTAATATTAGTTTTATTACTAAAACAACATTACGTTTCAATCATATCACAAGTATCCTGACCTGATAGGATTATTTGTTATCCTGAATCTATTAAAACCTTTTTAATTTTTTATCTTAAAATACTTTAAATTAAGACCTTGCTCAGTGCTTCTGTAACTTTTCTTGTTTACTTATATCATATTTGCAACTTAATTCAACTTTCCTAATTATATGCTGCTTGAGTTGTTATGTTGTGAAACACTTTGTAATAATAAATAGTCTTTAAAATGTCAGAATAAACTCTTTAGGTAACAATTTATAATAACCTTAATTTATAAATGGTAAATTGTTATTTTACTGTTAACAAACAATGAAATGATAATGAATAATGTTAACTGATTATTAGTAAAGCTATAATTTGCTATTTTGACATTAGTTTGTGTAATATGAATAATTAGTTTATAAATCCTATATTGTATTATGATAAAAGACGATAACAATTACATTATGATTACATTAGTAAAGTATTTATTATCAGTTTATTGTTGTACACATTATAACATTTTATATACTATATTAAGTATTGTTTTAGTGATTACCAAATGATTTGTAAGAAATTGTTTGTAAAACATATTTAAACATTACATAGATAAATAGACCAGAAATTAATTATTAATTATTGACAAACTATTAAGTATTATCTAAATAATGTTTATAGATGCTTTACAAAGTATTTATTAACCATATAACAAGGTATTATAATCATCTGTTGCAACTTTATAATAGCAATCCAAATAATGTTTATAGATGGTTTACAAACAATTTCTTAAAGGTTTATAAATAATTTAGTAATCATTAACAAATATTAATATATATAGATATATATACATAGATATATATATCTATATATATGGAGATATTTATATAGTATATAAAATGTGCAACAATAAAAAAAATACCATAAATTATAGCATTACTAATAATTAGTAAACATTATGAATTATGTTTTTTTATTTTTTAACTGAAAAATAACTATTAACTGAATTTTAATTATTTTATTTTAATTTACCGTTTATTAATGATGGTTATTATAAAGTGTCACCAATTTTTATACAACTCCCAAAATATTTAATACAACAGAGTAAAGCAGCAACACATGAATGTTTGACTCTTTCTGCTTAAATGAAGATAATTATTAATCAAAATAGTATTTTAAAGATCATTTCAGCACCAGCTGTTGGTATTCATCGTCTTTCTCTTTTTCTGTGACTGACAGTCATAATTATATTTTAGTTGCTAGCACCACCTAGTGGTCAGAGTACTAGTTGCAGTGCTTTTCACCCAGCTCTCTATATTATATATATTATTATATAGATTTATATTCTAACAGGAGGAACTCTGCAGTGCATCTGATTGACGCATAGTTATTGATTGACGAGGGCTGAGTGCTCAACTGTTGCACTTGTAATTTAATAAACATATATTTGTAAAGAAGATTAGATTCAACTGACTTGTCATTGCACAGAGCACTGAGACGGTGACATGCAGTACAGTGACACAAGCCTCTTAGTGTGCATTGATTTTTTATAATGATATTCACCTTCATCCAACGGCAGGCCAGCTGACCGTCCAATGAGGGCTCTGGTGACACTTGCTTCTCTCGGTTCTGACCAATGAACACGGAGGAGGGGAAGCTGTACGCCCGCGGTGGACTTCCAATTGGCAGGTAAAACGGATAACCCTGTGGTGAAGCTCCGCCCTCCAGACCTCGATGACGAACTGGCTCCTGGAGGAGAGGAGGATGAAGAGAAAGGTAAGACGAGCTGGTTTAACCCTCTGAGACCCACAATAGACCCATATTAGTCTTTTTTAGGGGGGTGCAGGGGGTCTTTAGGGGGAGATAGCAGGTCAACAGTAGATGGCACATAGAAGTGGTGTACATCATCTGAAAGCTGGGAACCTGAAGATTAATTTGAGATGCAGCTCAGCACTGTGTGTCAAGTTGTTCTGATCAGAAAAACAGAAATAAACTTGAATTAATTAATCAAAATAAATTGTAAAAGTGTGTAAGGGTTTAGAACTTTACGATAGAAGTATATGATGTCATCTTCATGCTCTATTATGTCTCATAAGTTGTTGCAGCAATTTTTGGGTTGATATCATGGCGAGCACTTCTGTGGTGTAAACTGCTCAGAAACCCCCTTATTGTCAATCTAGCTAGGAAAGCCATCCATCCTCTGAATGCTCTAGGTCTCTAGTTTGGGGCTGTAAAGTTTCATGAGGCTGTGATTATCCTAGAGGTCACTAAAGGTCATTTCATACACTGAGGTAAATTTTCAAAAAATGGTCTCACTACAATGAAATGGTTACTATGAGGACTAACATCATCACACATGAATACAGTTGGGCTCATTGGTAGCTTTAATGTTGCATTCACACCAAAAGGGATTTCAATTTTCGCCTCTCTTTACTTGCGCGAGTTGGGCCGTCGGTGTCATTTGTGTTAATTCGCTCTAGACGCTCCGGAGAGGAGAAGGAGCTTGTCTCCATAGATACCAACAACTTTTCTTTCCTCCATCAACCAGCGAAGAAATGACCACCGTTGCTGCGTTGTACATGTTGTGGAAGTCCCAGATATGTCAGAAAACCAAACGGCGTCGTGTCTGGGTTCATAACATCACCCGGCGGCGAACTGTATTCACATACGGTGCCATTGCACTGACTGTATCTAGCAAGCCACACATCGCTACTGCGGTATGAACCCAAAATAAACAGATTGTGCTGTGATTTAATTGCAATAAATGCATCAAAATGATGCTGATTTGTAAAAAGTCTGAATTCATGCTTTGTCAGGTCTGTCCGCAAGACGACAAGCAAACAACTTTTAAAATGCTTGTTTTCTGAATGGAGTTTGGCATCAACACTCAACATAAAGCCATCAATGCATAAATACGGCACTGATGTTGTTGTTTCTACTATATACAGTCTGTGGTTTATACACATACATTTCTACACTGAGTTTGGTCCGGTCTCTGTACAGATATGATGTACTATCGTAGCTCTGGGTGACCACAGACACATACAAGATTAATTTCCTCCATTTCTGATTCAACAACGTCAGGACGTCAGGAGGACAATCTCAACACTGACAGGATTTCACGAAACAGTGTCACGCAAATTTCTCGGTCGAGCTGAAATATTTCAAATATATTATGTATTATATTTTTCTAATGCAATTCACGTCGCCCGGCGCAAATTTGCACCTATTCGCCTCTTTGCATTGACTTTGTCTGTAATCACAGCGCGCAAAAGCTTCGCTTTGCTCTTAAGGCCATAAGGCTAAGTCCACTACAGCCTCTTGGGTCTCAGAATATACCACCATCTTTGGTTCTGTATTTATTGATGGATGATCTACTCTGTGTTTTTTAAAGATGTTCTGCGTGTTTAAAATTGGAATTAAATTCACAGTGATCTGCTAAGTGAATTATTCTGGACAAAAATCTGCTGCCAACAGCTTCAAAGAAATCTCTGAAGTGTGTCTGGGGGACATAATGAATTCTTCTTACAGTCCACTTCTAATGTTTTAGATAAAATGTGTACTTCCTGAGCTAAAAGCTGAATCTGGGCCATGAGGGGAGGTTTGATGCTCTAACAAAGACACCGTGTGTTTCATGTTTTACCACTCGAGCATGGAATAGAAGTTGATTTAGACGGAGTCACTGGGCGTTCTGTGTGCTGTGTGCAGACACTGCACCAGAAAATTAGATTCGCTCCCAGGATCCCAATTCAATTCAATCCTGTTGAAGAAGAAGAGTGGAGCGCATTCAGCCACAATCAGTAGCCGGCTGGAGACTGACACTGTGCTCATGCCTGTTAACTGCTGACATGAAGATACACGCTGACGGTACGTGTCCACAGGGGCGTTTTTTATCGCGAGGGATCGTCTCGCTTCCCAGCATTGGACGCTTGATCGCTGCCACTAAACACAAGGCAGCTGATTGGACGAATGCTTTCCCTCGTTGGCTGCTGCTTCCAGCTTTCAAACCGGAACCAACATGGCGGCTTGTTTAGAAACTTTCTTCTCTTATATAACAAAAATAGTTCACCGAAATGTGTTTCTGCAAACATTTTATGTGAGAAATCAGCCATGCAGTTGCAAAACGTTTAGTTTAAAAGTTTCTAGAGAGTTTCCAGAGGCGGCGAGTCGCACAGGACGCCCCTGATTTGCATAAAGTAGCCTAAACCTCAACTTTATGCAAATGAGGAGCGGGCGATGTGACGCCCGGTCTCTCGACTCGCGCCGACATGCTACCAGAATGCATTGCACGGCTGCTTACATAGACAATGAATGGAAAGCGTGGAAAGGACGGAGGCTGTGGACGCATACCATAAGGGGCCGTTCACATGCCGCTTCTTGAAACGCGTGGAAAACGGCAGCTGTGCCGCTTTCATCCTTTTATCCAAGCTGCTTGGGAGGTTGCACTCCTGGCGCACCAGCTGTAACTAAGCAACCAGAACCTACGTGCTGCAATGACGATGAAGATGAAGTTGCGATAATTTAGCAGGAAGCCTCACTGACTAAACTAAACAAAATCAAAACAAAGATAAATGGATTTCCAGCACCGTGAATCCCTCACAGTAACTTTACAGCTTCATTTCTCTGAGTCAGTCTGGCTGATCTCAACCGGATGTTGTGACGTCGTTGGTCAGAAAGGGTGAAGCAGTAAAATAGTCCGAGGGACAGATCATAAAGCTCTGGGTAGCCCTGTTCCTCCATATATTTACCGTAGACTGAACAAACGAGCGAACATCAGATTGTTTCAGGTTTTCCCAATAAAGATGTCCTAACCTGCTCCGTGCGTCAGCGAACAGGCAAAGTGACGTGTCGCCCTGGCTCTATTTTTGCAAAGTTTCTCAAACCTGCAACCAATTTTCCCTGGTCAAAATCGCTCGTAGTATATCTGGACTATTTTTTGCGCTCCATTCGCCAGAGTTTGCTCGGTCGCTTTATGTTAGAAAGAAGTGAGGTCCAGCTGTCAGGCTGCAACTTTGTTGTCTTGTTTCACTCCCATAGCGTCATCTTCGGTCGCTCTAAAAACTCCCTGTACACTTCCTGAAGCTTTGAATAGCACAGTGGCATTCAAAGTCTTTTCAAATGAAAGTAGCTATCACTAGCTCCAAAACTCACTAAAAGTCGCCAGATGATGTTATATGCTCATTTGCATATTGGTGACATCATCGTGCATCATTTGCATAAAGCTCAGTGGTGTCGGCTGACTGCCTACCCGTGCACGGTGACTGTGGTTACTCTGAGCAGCATGCATGGGAATGAAATATATTATAATATTTTTCGCCTTTTCCATGTGAATAAGTCGCTATATTTGTTGCCAGTCGCTTTTTAGAAATAAAGTCGCTCAGAAGGTCTGAAAAGTCGCTAAATCTAGCAATTAATGTTAAGCTTCGCATTTACAGTACAAACAGTATCGATCATGTGACTCTCTGCAAGAAATCAAACTATTCCTTTAATAAATCACTTGTCATATGCAAGAAACTATTATTAGGACCTGCCAAAATGCAAGAAATGTTTCTACTTCTTATTCTTTTCATCTTTTATTCTTGTGCTTTTGTTTAATACAATTGTTTCTTATTGTGTAAAAAGCAAAAGCAGACACAGATGTCAAATGTATAAATTATGAGGGGCCTGATTGATGTGATTTTATGAAATGACATTACTGGGTATCGACCGCTGTAATGCATCTTCTCTGACTGTGTTTGTTTGAATTTGTGTGAGAATTACTTTGTGCAGAGATGGAAAGACTCTGCAGCTACACCACATCCAGTCTAGATTGAGTTTGGTATATGGATATATGGTCAGGCTGACGTTTCTTCTGCTTCAAGACGTTATCACACAACACGTTCACGATTGTAAAAAGCAGCGACTGTTAGCGTAGTGTCAGCTCTCACCCGTGAGAAGAGATGTGGCTGAGGGCTGCTGCTGCTGTGGGGGGACTCCAGGGGTGAGGAAGGGAAGGGGGAGGAAGGGGAGGAAGGAGACGGGGAGAGGGAGGAGGCATGACGGGAAGACGGGGACAGGCTGAGGTCCATGGCTGGAGGACTGAAGCAGGACCCGGGTCGTTCTTGAGGGGAAGACTGGGACTCTAGATTGGAGATTAGAGTTAAAATGAGAAAAAATAAAACCTTCCCATGTAATGCAATCATATAATAATAATACAATGAGTTACTGTACGGAGCCCATGAAGCTAGGTTAGCTTATAACTGAGGTCTAAAAGTTGCTTGCTATTCTTGACCAATATTGTGCGGCTACATGTTGCACCCCTGAACTGATGAAGGTCTTTCAGCCCTTGTTACACTTTGGATGAACCTCCAACCTCAGAGAAACAAAAGTTGGATAAAAACTTGGTTAGTCACGATGAGAACAACACGTTCTCACTCCCAACTCGTCAAATACGGCTGCTTGGTCAGCGGCCCTACGCTTCAAACTATGACGCTCTGACAAAGACTGTATACAAGAAGTGGACGTAGTCACCGTGATGTCACCCATTGGTTTGTGGACTATGGTTTTGAAGCCTCGAGTTCAGCATTTTGGCCGTCACCATCTTGGTTTTTGGTCGTCACCATCTTAGTTTTTGGCCGTCACCATCTTGGTTTCACCATCTTGCTTTTTGGCCGTCGCCATCTTGGTTTCTCTACCTAAGATTTTGGCGTCCGCCGTCTTGGTTTTTGGCCTTTACTGTCTTGGTTTTTGGCCGTCACCATCTTTTAATTAGACTTTGCCTGTCTCATTGTTCACCATGATCTTAAAACTTGAATTATTCTCTTCCTGACTGGCATTAACTTTACTTTCATTTGAAGGGCGGGTTTCAGTATCATATAATTCTTGAGATTACGATTAATCCGTTGATAGAAAACATGTCATGCTAGCTTACTGGGAAAGGGGCTAAATATCTCTCCAAAGTTGAGCTACCTTTACCGTGAGGTCCGATACACCTCAGTGGCAAACAGCAGTGTTATGGCCGGTTGTTTGTGCCCCCTCTGGCACTTGATGCCCTACGCACAGCGCGTGATGCGTGTGCGCCTAGCAGCGGAGCTGCTTCCTCCTTTACTGACCAAGCTGTTGTATTCAACGCCTTGGGAGTGAGAACAGGCTGATGAGGAACACCTTAAAAATTCCACAGTCGATTATATTGATTGAAATATCGATTCATTTTGCTTTAAGAGCACAGTTTTCAAGTCCAATCTATTTGGGAATCTCCAAAAGACTTGAAGGATCCGTGATATCCTTGTGCCTCCATTCGGGAAGATTTAGCTACTCAGAACCAAAGTGGATGGCACACAAATGAGAAGGCAAAAAGGCATCATTAACCAACAAGAAAATACACACAGAGTAGACAATAAACACACATTAGACATTCTGCACATTATTGAGCACTTGGGCTGTAGAGTGTGAAGTTATACGGTCCATTCAGACTGCCACAGAGGCCATGTTGTGGTCCTCTTTGAGGTCACTTCCTGTCAGTGTCACGCTCTTCTTGTTATGAGCCACGCTGACTAATCTGGGGACAGTGTTTGTCTATTTGAGGACGGCTGCCATTCATTGAATTTACAATATTAAGTTACTGGGAAAGTGAGAACACATAATCCACTTATAGTTCTATTGCATTATCACGGTGATAGTCTTCATCGCTGCAGCATGGCATCAGCACAGGCATGTCATGTGTGTGTTGTCTGTTCATAAGAACACTGGTGAAGTCTTACCTGGGGAAGGGGGTGGAGACGGGAAGGTTGTGTACAGCAGGCGTGGTCGTGTGGTGCTGAGAGGAGCGCAGATAGAGGAGGGACAAGCCCTCTTTCCTAGTCGGACCGGACTGTCGGTCCGTCCTGAGGGAAGCTTCAAGTCCAACGGTTCGTCCAATGACAGCATGGCTGCTGCTGTGTGCTCCTGGAGGAGAGAGAAGCATCTGAACTATCAGTATCTATTTGTGATTGAATGTTACATTTTAAATCCAGCGTGGTAAACACTACACATCCAGTAAAGTTTGGAAACACTTTGGGTTTCACACATTGCAGGAAAACCAGAGCTAGACATCACGGCTAAAGCTGCATGCTAACTCTGTCATGGACAGGAAACGTTATCGTATCGCGGTAACGTGCGTTCAAACCAGCCGTCACTCTCATCTCCGTGGTCGACTGGGCCGACGCTACAACTGTAGAGCACCCATATACTGACATTTATGGTAAATGCATTCAAACGGCCCCGATAGAGCTGACCATGGATGTATAAAGAGAACGGAGCTGACTGACGACCTTGGAGAAGTTAGAGGAAGTATACACATGTGTTTTTCAAAATAAGGTGTTAACAAAGGGAACTGTACATACAAAATACATGTATGGAAATAACATTGATTGGATTATATTCACCAGAAGTATAAAACATTACATGTCCCTTATAAATTAAAAAAAAATACCACTTATCTGTGAGGGGAAATATAAATAATTCCTGACAATGACTGATATATTTGACTTCAGGACATCTCTGACTACATAAATGCTGAAAATCAAACATTTTACTGTATTAAATAGATATTTTCCAAATTAAAAGTCCCTAGAAGTGTATGATTAAATTTTTTCCCCATGGACTAGTGTTAAAAAAGTTAACAAAAATCATAATATCGAATTGCAATACTTAAAAATCTCAACACATATCGAATCGGCACCTAAGTATCGTGATAGTATTGAATCGGGAGGTAGGTGAATCGTCCCAGCCCTTATCTTAAAATCATTTTTCCATCTCAACTGACCATAGTTGGAATTAGAGGCCTGTTTTCTCCTGACATTCAGCTGTAGTCCTTGTCTTTTATTCTGTGTTGTGAGTTTTAGTTGTTGCTCAGTTCCTGAGGGGGAAAACCTCTGAGAAGCATTATGATGTGGGTTTGTTACTGCGACCCGCTGCATTTCTGTGGTCGGCCTTCACTGAGGGGCTTAACAAGGTCTTGCAGTAGTTTTCCACCCATCGTGGTGTGGCGCTCTGGGTGAAGCATGAGACAAAAACCCCCCTGGTCCATGACTCAACTCATAAGTTCTCCTTAGACCAAGTGACTCAAGAGCCAGATATCTGCTGCAGAGGAAATACTAATCTCACAGGAGGAAACTGTGCAGTGAAGTGGACCGAACCTGCCGACAAACAGCTGCTGTGAACGTTGACACATACACACACACACTGTTTAAATAACACATTCACACCTGAGAGCAGCCTGCAACATCCTCAGACATCTGTTTGTTTTAACATAATCTCTGCAAGTCTAACATTTGCTCAGTTTACCATCACTTACCCTCTTCATGGAAATCTAGAGTCAGCACACCGATCAGTAACAAGAAACCGTTTCACAAAATGATGGCACGGCCGCTAAACCTGCACAAATAAGACAAAAAGCACCTCAAAGGGAGAAATGCACCTTTAACTGAGCTGCCAAACAAACAGCGTCTCGGTGCTCCTGTGATATTTGCACCGATTTAGATTAGGTAACATGCAGACATTTCGCACAAAACTCTCCCCTTTCTCTAAATGAGCTGCATCGCAAAAACAGTCCAGTTCACAAAGATCAGCGCTGATAGTAACACACAGTGAAATTATTAACGTCTTCAGAGAGTTGGAGGGGAACTGAAACACATTTATAAAGCCGGGTTTCCACCAAAAGTCCCAGGAACTTTTGGTGGAAACCCGGCTACAGACGGAGATACGGAGTATGCCGCTCTCTAGTTAAGTTTTTTGTGGATAGACATTACCGTAGATTTGGCCCCTCTTAGTAGTAAGCAGCCTACGAAGTATGTTTGATTTCAAGTTAGTTTCTAAAACCGGGTTTCCACCAAAAGTTCTCAAGACTTTTAGCCCCTAGAACTCCATCGGTACCAACCACGTCATACAAGCTTGTCGTGAAAGAGGCCAAATAACGCTCCAACCTTACGCTACATTTTGGCGAGGAAAAACTGACATGGCCATTTTCAAAGGGGTCCCTTTACCTCTGACCTCCAGATATGTGAATGAAAATGGGTTCTCTGGGTACCCACGAGTCTCCCCTTTACAGACATACCCACTTTATGATAATCACATGCAGTTTGGGGTAAGTCATAGTCAAGTCAGCACACTGACACACTGACAGCTGTTGCTGCCTGTTGGGCTGCAGTTTGCCATGTTATGATTTGAGCATATTTGTTATGCTAAATGCAGTATCTGTGAGGGTTTCTGGACAATATCTGTCATTGTTTTGTGTTGTTAATTGATTTCCAATAATAAATATATACATACATTTACATAAAGCAGCATATTTGCCCACTCCCATGTTGATAAGAGTATTAAATACTTGACAAATCTCCCTTTAAGGTACATTTTGAACAGATCAAAATTTGATTAATTTGCGATTATTCACGATTAACTATGGACAATCATGTGATTAATCGTGATTAAATATTGAAATCAATTAACAACTCTAGTAATCTGATTACGTCTTTACCTTGCAGACTTTTCACTTTCTCTTGAAACTTTACACCAACAGCACAAAGATGTTTTCATTTATCTGTTTTTCTGGCCAGTTGTTATATATTCAGTCAGTTCTTGCCTCCGGTGGAACTCCTAAATGGCGCCAGACGTGGGCTGAAAGTAGATTTGTGACACGACTGTAAAACCTCTGTTGGGTGTCTCACTGTATGGCTCTTTAATGACAGCTGGCATTAAGAGTGTTCTTAATTTACTTTTTCCAAACGCAATCTGGGATTCATACCGGCAACTCTCCAGCTACATTTACACCTCTTTAACTCGCTGTCACCACAAATTCTTCCACAATCCCCGACAGGATCCCCCGACATAATCTGAGGCCGAAGCTAAACCACAATGAAGTCAGTGTTTAGGTCCGAGAGCCGGCCTGCCAGCTACCTCACCACACTGGTCTCACATTCCTCAGCAACACACACACACACTGCTATCCAGAGGTATTGTGATGGCACGCACACACAGGACCATATGTATCCAGGCACGCATGCAGACTCCAGTCACACCAGCAGGCGTGCACAAAACTCAGAGCCACACGTGAGCCCCCCCCCCCCCACCCCCACCCACCCTTCTCTTCCCTCGATGACCTGTGTTTGGGCGGCGTGCCCGGACCTTCTTATGGATCCCCTACTGCCTAGCATAACACATACACTTTGCACACAAACATGTGTACTTGTGCACACACACACAGTCACATATAGTGTTTATTCTAAACACATGTAGGGAGTCGCTCTATTTCACTGTGTTTTTATACTTGTGAGGAACCTGATTGACATAATGCATCATAGCCCCGAACCTTCACCTTCACAACTAAATGCCTAAAGCTAATTCTAACCTTAAAACCAAGTCTTAGACTGGGTTGCACCAACAAGGATTCATTTTTAAACCCCATTAAAGCTGCAGTAGTCAGTATATTTTTGGCATCATTGGGCAAAATTTCCATAATAACCTTTCAGCATATTGTAATTCAAGCGTTCTGAGAGAAAACTAGACTTCTGCACCTCCTCATGGCTCTGTTTTCAGGCTTTAAAAAATCTATAATCTATCTTTGACCAATCACAGGTCATTTCATTGAGAGAGCGTTCCTATTGGCTGTGCTCCGGTCACAAACTTTCTCATTTTACAGCTAAACGGTGCACTACAAGATGATTCTGAAAACATTTGAGGAGAGAAATAGGCATTAACGTAACATAATATTGATTCATATTTGATCAGCGCTGCCTAGTTTGACCGTTTGGTCGGAGTTCGCGAGTGATTGACAGCCGGCTCTCATAGACGGCAGCTGGACAGCAGACCTCAGATCAGCTCTGACTGCTTGTTTTCCTCCGGTCTGTGAAATCTTGCAGATGCCGTTAGGAGCACCGGAGGACCCGGAGGCACATGATTTTTGTCAGGTTACCTGTCTCATGTACTACTGTCACGATATAGCGACCGTTTTATAAAATAACTTTTTTTAATCACATTTGCTCCAATCTCCCCTACTTCAGCTTTAAATTAAAATTGCTTGGTTTAACTTGTTAAACTTGTCCCAATTCAACATTAGCATACCAAAACTACCATCACAACTACTTATCACCAAAGCAAACACTAGAAGCATTATCGGCCTAATGTTACCTACGTTCTCCTCCAACTGAGGAGAAAGCATGTTGTGTTTCTCACACAACATTCTCACACGGTGAGTTGCCGTAATGCGGGACACCTAAGCTGCAGTGGGTGTAGAACTTCCTCAAACGAATAAAAGTCAATAAAATGATGAGGCTCGTTCAAGATGAGCAAGGCCGGCGCAGAATCGATCACCAGCGACCGCCGCGCAATGCATGCCGGTTAGATTTGTGTCCGACTTGATCGCGACTTCCTCTGACGTCATGCACACGTGGGAAACGATGACCTCACAAGATCGAGGCGGCCACAATTTTTAGAGCCAGACGCCTTAGCTTTATACGAATAATATAACTATAACTCAAAGGCAGGGTAGACGATGTTCTCCAGTATACACTATTTGTTATATTGGTTGAAATGGTCTTTACACCCTGACAGTGATCCATTACTGATGAGCTCTGAAAAAGGACCGGAAAAGAGCCGTCATCTGTAGCTGCTGTAATCCTGTAAAAACGATTACATTTTAATTTTAATAGAACTGTAATAGTAAGAACACACCAGAAATACACCATTTTAGAATAGGCAAAAACAACAAATGTATACTTCATGCAAAAAAAATGCATGTTTTTTGCCTTAACTGTATGTGATTATTTGTTTGTGGTTATTCTCAAATGAATTGCAAATTATTGTAAATCAATTAACAACATAAAACAATGACAAATATTGTCCAGAAACCCTCACAGGTACTGCATTTAACATAAAAAATATGCTCAAAACATAACATGGCAAACTGAAGCCCAACAGGCAACAACAGCTGTCAGTGTGTCAGTGTGCTGACTTGACTATGACTTGCAGGGAGACTCGTGGGTACCCAGAGAACCCATCTACATTCACATATCTTGAGGTCAGAGGTCAAGGGACCCCTTTGAAAATGGGCGTGCCAGTTTTTCCTCGCCAGAATTTAGCCTAACTTTGGAGCGTTATTTAGCCTCCTTCTCGATGCTATGGTCAGTAGCAATGGATTCTTTAGGTTTTATAGTTTTATATGATCCCATTAACTTCACTCTAGCCGAAAGATCGAATAGCCCGACGGCGGGCTGTTGGATTTTTTAACAACATGTCGCGATACTCATGTGTATCAATATTGTCTTACACCCCTAATTCATATAGATGTGCAGCATGTAAATACACACCAAACCTCACTTTATAAATGGTAGTTTCTCATAGAAACATACTGGAAACTGTTTTTTATGTCACACAATTATATGTAAAAGTGTAACGTAGACTAACATACGGGAGAATCTTTCCCCCTCACAGGAAACTTTAGCCTCCACGGCGCCCTGATCTGGCCTCTCCTCTCTACTTCCCTCCCTCTCTCCTTCCTGTGGTTTTCCTCTCCCAGTCCTCCAGCAGAGCATACCTCTCCTGTTCTCCTCCCCTCTCCTCTGCACCTCCCACTCCTTTTTCTTCTCTCACAGTTTTTCATTCTCCAGAGCATTTTTTTTTAACTCCCTTTTTCCAATTTTCTTCAAGTTTCTCGTCATTCTGTCGTAGCAGAAACACATCGCATCACTCTTGACTTCAGGGTATATTATAATAATCATTCTCTCCTTCTTCTAAACAGAGAATAAATCTGATGATTAAATAAAAACTGAGAAGATAGAATATCAGATCTTGAGCAGGATTGGGGTTGTTGGTATTTCTTAAAGAAGAAGAGGGGGAATGGATTATAGTGGGAGGAAGGAGCGACAGGAGACGCTCCATCACTCCAGGAACAATGTCAGTCCTTGTTGTTTTAGGGGGTTTCATCCTTTCATCTGTCCATCCTTCGCCCTTATAAGGTATTACGCAACGTTGCTGCAACGGCGAGGATGACAGGAGGCTTTGTTTTCATACAGAGACTGAGAAGGCTGAGGTACATTAAAGCTGCAGTTGGTAACTTTGAGCAAATATGATGAAAAGTTATTTTTATATAAACTGTAAAAATGAGAAAGTTTGCTCCGGCTGGTCGGCGGTACTTGGTTTTATTTAGAATGTTTTCAACGTGGCTGCCGGGTCACAAACGTCCTCATTTTACAGCTAAACAGTGCACTAAAATAATTTATGTTTCTGAAAACATTTGAGGCGAGAAATAGGCATTACAGTAACATAATATTGATTCATATTTGATCAGCGCTGCCTAGTTTGACCGTCTGATCGGAGTTGGGGAGTGATTGACAGCTGCTCAGAGACAGCAGGCTCCAGATCAGCTCTGATTGGTTGTTTTCCTCCGGTCTGTGAAATCTTGCAGATGCCATTAGGAGCACCGGAGGAGACAGAGGAACATACTTTTTTCACAGATTATCACACTACTGTCAGGATATAGTGACAGTTTTATAAAACTACCTTTTAATCGTATTTGCTCAAAGTGACCAACTGCAGCTTTAATGGTAACTGGATGAAACTGGACACCTGTTTGAACAGCAAATAGCAGCGAACATTTCAACAGACCAAACAAAAAGACAGAATGGTTTGAGTTGAGGAGGAAAAGGACGTAGTGAGCGTGGAGAGAACAGCAGAGGGTTCCTCTCACCACACAGACACAGAAAGTTTTCTTTAAAGACAGAGGACAAGAGTTTCTTTTCTTATTCACATCCAAGTATCAAATGATACAATCATGTTTTTGTCTGTTTTTGAGGGCCCGAGCTTACGTAGATCATCCAACATAGTAATGACCATATCACGTTTCAAACTCAAGTCACAAAAACAAAACTGCAGTCCGCTGGTCGCCACGGCGTCGAAGGGAAATTTACTGTCAGTGTTCACAGCTTTTGAATGTGTTGAACTGCTTTTTTATATCGTGTCAGCTGTGATTCCCAGCAGCATTAATTTCTCTCAGGAACGAGAGAAATGGCAGCGTGCGGGGAGACGGAGAAGCGAGCAGGCGGTTGAAAACGGAAAATAGAAAAACTGAGAGAGAAGAAAGAGAAAGTGTGGGAGTCAGACGTGGGCTCCCACCCTTTCCTCTCCTCTCACTTCTCCCATTATTTGTCTCAGTATGATCTCCCTCCCTCCCTCTCGTGTCTCAGCAGCGCTAAGTGATGCAACTCTGCAGAGCAAGTCTGCAATAGCCACCAGTGGAGTCTGACACTGGCGTCTTTACCAGTTAGGAGGGGAGGGGTGGCGGCTGTCAGGGGAGGAGGAGCGGGGGAGTAATCTCTCAGGACAGACATTATTTAGTTCTTCACGAGAAAAAGGCTCTTTCTGTACACCTCTAAACTTATTGTTGAATCACTACAAGACTTTTTTAAAAAGGGTCTGCAGCAGAGAGATTTGGCTGCTCATTACATGCCTGTGTTTTATTAAATCTGCAGACTTTTGTTTGTAGCAGTTACTTTAGGACTGAATATGACACCAGACGTTCTTATTCTGCTTCTACCAGAGAAAGTAACTAATACTTTTTCCACCAAAATATATTTTTTTTAAACACAGGAAAACCAGACGATAGACGATGGACTCTTTTTTTAAAGCAGGGGATGCTTTAGGGCGTGGCTACCTTCTGATTGACAGGTCGCTACCACGGCGATGTCCAGTCTGGGAGTTGTCCGTGTTTTCGTCGTAGAACTTTAACCCTTTCACAGTGTGTTTTCAGTTCATAATTATAATCTTTTGGTCACCTAAAAATGTCTTATTCAGCGTTCAGTTGTACTTGACTCCACCCAATTGTGACGGCCAAATACAAATATGGTGACGGCCAAGAATCAAGATGGTGGCGGCCAAAAACCAAGATGGCGAAAGCCAAAAACCAAGGTGGCGACGGCCAAATACAAACACGGCGAGAACCAAAAACCAAGATGGCGAAAGCCAAAAACCAAGGTGGCGACGGCCAAATACAAACACGGCGAGAACCAAAAAACAAGATGGCGACGACCTAAAAACAAGATGGCCATGGCCAAAAAACAAAATGGTGACAGCCAAATGACGAACTCGAGGCTTCAAAACTGCAGTCCAGAAACCAATGGGTGACGTCACGGTGACCACGTCCACTTCTTACAAACAGAATATGATCCCACTGCTTTTCTTGGCTGCCCTGCGTAGCATTCAAGCACTAGGACTGGCCAGGTATCAATGCTTGCCGAGCGATTTGTTCAGGTCCTATGCCCTGACCAATGGGCTATCCTGACCCTAACTACTGGAGGTCAATGCCTGATCACATCCAATCATCTCTGCCTCAACCAGCTACGCAGGGCGGGTCTTTTCTGGAAATGCAGTGGGATTCATAATTAAGCAGCCTTCACACATGTTGCATTCACAATAAGAGGCTCACCTACAGCGTGAAACAAATTCAACACAATCTCTGGGTTGTCAAACAATATTCTGGAAAATATAGAAACTAGAGCTGCTGACAATTACCTTTAAAATGTCAGTAGCAAACCAGAAAGGTCATTCTTAGACAAACAGGAGACAAATATTTAGAGTCCAATGGGAGCAGTACGCATGGAGAGGAGATCGGCTGGGGTCGGTGGAGTGATGCAGGATAAACCGAAACTCATCCCACTTTATCCCTTTCTAGCTCAAAGATGAACTTACCCATGTATAGTCATGATATACAAACTGCTAGCTGATACTATTTGGAGCATGTTTGTATGGACCAAGTGGTGGCTGCTTCACGGAGGACAACACAGTTTCAGTTTCCCTTAAAGGAAAACTAAACTGAGCCCTGTACTTTACATTCACTTAGAAATGGGAGCAAATCATACTTCAGTTAATATCAACAATGGATCATATCACTGGTAGTGTCATCTTTCAGCTCTTTGTTTTCATTGTGCTTTACTGTTTTGGTTCACTCGTTTCCAGCCGTACCGAGCAGCTGGCAGCCGAGCAGATATATATATATATATACACATATATATATATATATATATACCGTTTACAGTACTTTTTGTAGGTATAGCTATGAACGGTGTATGACAACAGCTAGTTACGAAGCAACCATATTCTGTATATAAGAAGTGGACGTAGTCACCGTGACGTCACTCATTGGTTTGTGGACTACAGTTTTGAAGCCTCGAGTTCAGCATTTCAGCCATCACTATCTTGGTTTTTAGCCCCTCGCCATCTCGGTATTTGTGCCTCACCACCAGAAGTAACACAAGAGGGTGAAGCTGAGTACAACCGAACACTGATCAACTGAAAACACACTGTGAAAGAGTTAAAGTTGTAAGACTAAAACACGGACAACTCCCAGACCGGACAACGCCATGGTAGTGACCTGTCAATCACGAGGTAGCCCCACCCTACAGCATCCCCTGCTTTATGGTCTATTTGACTCTAAATGGGACCATAATTTACTCAATGAACATCATGCTGTATTGAAGAAGACTTGAAACTAGGGATTGAGACCATAAACTCATGTTTACAATGTTTACTGAGGTAATAAATCAAGTGAGAAGTACGCTCATTTTCTCATAGACTTCTATACAATCAGACTTCTTTTAGCAACCAGAGGAGTCGCCCCCTGCTGGCTATTAGAAAGAATGCAAGTTTAAGGCACTTCAGCATTGGCTTCACTTCTCAGACCCGGAGGTTGCCACTGGAAGCAACCAATGGCAGATCCAAGCAGCGGCGATCAACCTTAATTTATTAAGGTATCGCAAACGCTCAGGTTCAGGCAAGATCGCAAAATAATTATTAGACGTGTGTATAAAACAAGCATTTGTTTAACAAGAGATGAATGCATACAAACTTGTCAAAATTACAATCCTAACATACGTCAAATTGGATTGAAGTCTGTGGGATCTTCTGTTTTCTTTCCCCCAAAAGGGGGCGCGGCCTTGACTTTCTATGAAGTACCCCGTATGTGCCGGTCTGATTTATAGACGCAGATCTTTCTACTTCTACTTTATGTTTCACTCTATCCTTCTCCTCACTCATAACCCCCACCCATAATCCTTTGCACCACTACCACCATTCCACCGTTTGGCAGCGGGACAAGGTCAACACAGAAACCTCTCTGCTTTCCCTCCCTCTAATTCCTCACCATCAGCGGAGCAACAGACCCCCCCACTGCCCCCACCCCGATCACTTCATCCACCGCCGCCCTCTGAGGAGCGAGGGAAAGACTCAAGATGGAGAGGAGGGCGAGGGCGAGGGCCAGGGAATGAGTGCAGATATTCTAGGTTAGTGTTGAAAGTATGGAGACGGGGATGACGAAAGGAGGAAGGGACATTAGGAAATGAAAGGTGGAAGAAAGGAAGGAAGGAGGAGAGGTTGGTGACAGAAAGACTGAGGGAGAAAAGTGTTTTTAACCTCTGTTGTCGGGCGAGATAGACGAGGCCAAGAGAACTCAATCTCTCTTTCTCTCTCTGTCATTCTCCGTTTTGTTTTTCTCTTTAATTTCTTTCTCTTTCTCTCGTTCATTCGCTCCTCTCTGTCATCCAGACCTAAAACACACAAACACATGCGCCTCACATTCCTACGTGCAGAGCAGATTCACCCAATTTGTTTCCACTGCATGTGTGTGTGAGTGTGTGAGTGTGTCAGTGCCAAGCCAGTAAATAATAACCAATCCCAGCTGTACTGGAGGCCGTTCCTCTCATTCTCGGTGGGGAAACAAAGAGGGAGAGAGAGGGAAAAGGCTCCATCAAATAACAGAGTAATGAGCTGGAAACAAGTCAGCGGAGAGTTGAGCAGGAAGAATTAATAACGTTTTAATGCCAACAGACATCATGAGTCTGGTAGTCAGTGGTCTCCGTGTATAAGAGTTGCACGCCGTTTGAAAAATAAAATCCAATTTGTACTCAATTTCAGCTTCAGAGTCCAACCACCTTAATGTTTTTACATTCTGCCAGCAAGCGTGTTTTAAACAATTACTCATTAAGTCGGCTTCCAACTTCTCCCTGATTCTCCGGACTTTCGTGAAGTTTTTCCACCTTAAAGAAAGGAGGAAGGAGTTGATGATTAGGTTTTAGGGGAGAACAACAGAGGCCACGAGTAGTGACAATATGGATAGACGAAGCAAGAGAGACAGATGGATATAAAGGGAATCAGCGGAGAACAAAATGAAGTGTTGAAACCAACCCGTCCTCACTCCCAACTTATCAAATATCGCCGTTTGGTCAGCGCCCCTCGGCATCG
The DNA here is from genome assembly GCF_015220745.1 of Sebastes umbrosus. NCBI lineage: Eukaryota > Metazoa > Chordata > Actinopteri > Perciformes > Sebastidae > Sebastes > Sebastes umbrosus. The sequence continues at coordinate 4,520,570 of NC_051271.1, forward strand.
GAAACCGGGAGAAAGTCAGTCGTTAGTCACGTGAGTTGTTGGTATCAACAGTCCGGTGAGTCATGTGAGTCATTAGTCAGTGAAGTTAATGTCAACCCTGACCGTTTGCATATTGGAACATGAAACAGCAAACTTAAACTACTCAGTCCAGCACTCGGGACTAGGCATGCATGATGGGAAATGTGGGCCGTCCCTGTCGCTATGATACTCAGGGCACTTCCTGCATATGCCTCTGGAATTTTACACTAGGGTGACCATATTTCAAACCCCCAAACCGGGACCCTTAAGTGTATCGCGAGTGCGTGCGCCCTAATATGCACGCACCATAGGCGTTTTCATCAGGATGACTCACTTTGCGCACCTGTGGTGCATTTGAGCACAAGGTGGGATCAGAGAGAACGCATTATTATAGATAAGTGCATTAATGTCTGGGACAATCATGATTTATCACATTCACTACTTTCACCCCCTTTAACCTCAGACTATCCCCGTCATGACGCACTGACAGTTTGGGAGTCCTGTAGAGAGTTTTCCTCAGAGGACACTTGTTGTTGTCTGGGACTACAGAAATCATTTTTCATCTTTAGTTTTGAACCCGAACAATCTCTATCACATCATGTTGCTCGCCACAGCCACACATCTACATGTAGGCTATTATAATGTAAATATGTGGAGCTCAGACGACATTTTGTCCAGGATGGAGATGCCGGGTGAAAGACTGACAGGAACGGACGGTCCTGAGGGAGTTATAACCGGAGCGAAATGCTCGTTGATGCGCAGAAGGAACTGTGTAGAATAATTAATCAAAACGGATTTACAGATATTTGTTGGGACTCGGGACACCCAGATTCAAACCGGGACAATCCCGGACAAATGGTAAATGGACTTGCATTTATATAGCGCTTTTCTAGTCTTCCGACCACTAAAACTGTTTACACTACATGTCAGCATTCACTCATTCACACACACATTCATACACTGATGGAAGAGGCTACTAAGGTGCCAACTTTGCCCATCAGGATCTAATCTAAATATTCATTCACACACCAATGGCTATGCCTTCGGGAGCAATTTGGGGTTAAGTGTCTTGCTCAAGGACACATCGACATGTGACCCAGAGCAGCCGGGGATCAAACCACCGACCTTCTGATTGGTGGACGACCTGCTCCACCCTCTGAGCCACAGCCGACAAACTGGGATGTCTGGTCATCGTATTTTACACTGCATGAATTAGCCTAGCGGCTAGCGGACTTAAGTTAATTAGTTAGTTAGTTAGTTAGTTTCCTTGCTCATCATAGCTCTTCTACTCTTACTTAGTTTTAACATTAAGATACTGCATCGTCCCGACAGAACAACACCACGTTTTTTTCAACTCAACATTGTTGAATCAGAGCAGCTAACAAGCGGGACTACCGAGTGCCGTCTCTCTGCTCGCAGACTGTGTCCAAAGCTCAGCCTCCACCCTCGGTGACAAACAGTAAATCAGACGAGAGAGAGAGGAGAGAAATGAGCGTTACAGTAAATTACAACAAAACCGTATTTTTGTAGATTACAGCAGACTTGTGATGCACTGCAGGAGGAGTTATGTTTTGTTTTTGTAATGATTATGTAGTGAGGCGGGTCACACAGATACTGCTATTGAAAAGATACAGCTTTTTATATTGTAGACTGTTGTAGTCACTTTCTAAATAAAAAGGGAGTTCAGTTCTCTTTTAAAAGAAGAGTTTGAAAGTGTAAATGCCAGTTGTCAGGGCATAAAACCAATGATCTGTTGATCTTTACGAACCAAGACTTTATAGTGTAACAATTGCATGCTTAAATCGAATGGAATCGTGGATTTGGAGAATTGTGACACCCCCGGGAGATCGGTCAAACTGTATATACAGTAAAGATTACAGACGATCAAAGTGTTGTGTAGTTGCAGCTCTGGTGGAGCTAAAAGCCAAAGCAATGGGTCAACGTCATGATGAGGAGAGCGAAATAAGCCAACAGTCTATTCATCTACGAGTCCTTTCTGATTCTGACACTTGATCCCTCTTTACAATCATAACTCCTTTCTTTGCCAAGACATCTTTGTTTCCTTCCTCCATGTTTTCCTCTCTTTCTCTGCTCACGGTTCACTCCTTCTCTTTGTCAGGTCTTTTTTGGTGGCGGACCAGCATTTCGTTTGCCTCCGTCCTCAAACACAGACCAAAGAGAAAGAAAGAGAGCGAGGGGGAGGGAGGGAGGGATGGAGGGAGTGATGGAGGGGGGGAGTCGGGTGGGGTTTGTGGAATTTGGTCTATGTTTGGTTTGGAAGTGAAGGCCCCGGCGCTGGGCTCTCAGGAGGATAATGGAAAAGAGAGGGAGAAGAAAGGGAGGTTTATGGATGTGTGTGTACCCTCACAGGTGGTCGGCACACACTGATGGGGGGGGGCTTTGTGTGTCATAATGTGTGTGTGTGCACGTCTGTGTGTTGGTGCTCGGAGCATGTGTGTACATTTGTCTGTTGATTTGCAGATGTTGGCACGGATGCATGTGAGCTTTTAGCATGTAGGAAGACAGAGAGAGGAGGTGAATAAGACATTCCTCAGATGGAGGAGGAGGGGGAGGAGGCGCAGGGAGCCAGCGGTTAGTTAGTGGTTAGAAACTAAGAGGAGAAAAATGAATGTCTGGTCCAGGGCTGGGCCCAGAGACCAGACCACAGCAGCCAGGGAGCCAAGGAGAGGAGAGGAGAGGAGAGGAGAAAGTCAGAGGAGTTGTATAACAGAGGAGAACCAGGGGAGGCCACCACCTCCTCCTCCTGCCCTCCTCCTCCTCCTCCTCATCCTCCTCCCATACGAGGCCTGCTGCTGCTGCTAACTCCTGCCTCTTTTATAGCCGAGCTGAACCCGCTGAACCCAGCATGTGCAAACAGCAGGCAGAGTATGAGATTACAGAGGAGGAGGAAGAGGAGGAGGAGGAGCAGGAGGAGGAGGTGGAGGAGAGAGGAGAGAGGAGAGAGGAGGAGCAGCAGGAGCAGCAGCAGGAGATGGAGGAAAGAGGAGAGAGATGGAGGAGGAGAGAGGAGCATGGAGGAGGAGGAGAGAGGAGAGATGGAGGAGGAGAGAGGAGCAGGAGGAGGAGGAGCAGCAGCAGGAGGAGAGAGGAGAGAGATGAAGGAGGAAGAGTACGAGGGGAGGAGGAGAATGAGGAGGACGAGGAGATGATGAGAGAGAGGAGGAGGAGAGTGATGGAGGAGGATGGGGAGGAGAAGAGAGAGGAGGAGGAGAGTGATGGAGGAGGATGGGGAGGAGGACAGAGAGGAGGAGGAGAGTGATGGAGGAGGATGGGGAGGAGGAGGAAGAGGAGAGAGATGGAGAAATAAATACGTTTGGGGAAATAAATAGGGGTGAAATACAAAGGAAAAATCATGCAGAAATAAATAAGTAAATGCATAACTAAATAAATAAATGCAAAAATAAATAAATTAAAAAATAAAAATAAATACATACATTTAAAAAATAAATAAAAAATAAGTTCAAAATAAATACATAAATAAAAGGGAAAAATAAACAGATGAGAAAATAAATTAGGGAATTAATACAAAGATAAATAAAAAAAGAAACAAATTAAAACAGAAATATCAATTTATGTCAGATTGATCAATTAATTAATGGCAAAATTTATTTGTAATATTATTTTTGCTACATTTAATAACTTATTTATTTATTGAGTAATTTATTTATTTATTTATTCATTTATTTTTGATTTTGGCAGCTTCCATCCTCCATAGTTTTCCCCTCACTTTGTGTTATCCCTCCTTGCTTCCTTCCTTACTTCCTTCTTTCTGCTATTGGTTGATTTCTTAACTTTTTTCTTTACTATAGTTTACTTTACACTTTTGTTAACGTCTGTGCCATTCTGTGTTTCATTAATTCTTTTTAAAGCACTTTTTTAAAGGTATTTTATACCTTTCTTAGAGAGTTGACAGAAAACAAGGTGTCTCATTGCAGTCGGTTGGCCCGAGGCCACCAGGGCGCCATCCTTCATTCTTTTTGTTTTTCTTTTCCTTCCCCAACTTTCTTATTACTTTCTTTTGCCTCTTTGTTTTCTTTGGCTTCCTCCCTTTGCTTCCTTTGCCCATTTCTTTCTCTCCTTCAGTTTCTCCTCACTCTCTTTATTCCATTCTCTTACTTGTATATCCCTCTTTGCTAGCTCCCTCCCTTGCCTCCTTCTCTTCTACATACACACTACTTTAACTCTCCTATATGTCGTATGTATGAGCAGCAGACAGTGTGGGTGGAAGTGGGCTGGAAGGCAGACGCACCCAACAACAACAGGAAAGGAGTTTGCATGGCTCCGGGCCTTCTTTAAAATCCATCCAACCTTCAGAGAACAGCATGATGCAACGAGACTGCAACCTGCACATCGCTGCCGTCACACAAAAACCCCCCATTCTCTAAAACACCCTGACCACCACTATGCATCTCTGAAAACTAAGGAAGGGGTCACTCCCTAAACCTGCCCTGCCTCTCGGGAACCCGCAGAGGTTCAGTTTAATAAGTGAAAGCATGAGAATCGGTGTTTGTAATGGGGAGGTGCATCGTCCTTTAGGGAGGATGAGGAGCCATGATCAGTGACGGGCAGTTAGGTCATGCAGGTGGAGGACTGGTGGGATTGGATGACCCAAACTGGGAGGAAAACAAGGAAGGTATAGTCTCACCGCTGTTTGTACAGTGGTGCTACGTGCCAACTAAGTAAGGGATAATGTACAGCGAGCCGGTCATTGTCAAGAAACCCCAACAGGGCGCTGTAGCACCCTGACGCGTCTCTCATCGCCCTGGAGGGGTTTCTTACACAACAATGACCGGCTCGCTGTACATTATCCCGCTTATTACACGGCTACTTACTGAGGAAATCAATAATTTGACACAAGTCAAGTCCGCCAGAGTCCGACATCAGAACTGCGCCCATAGCAACGATCTGTCATACATAGCAACGGTCTGCAATAAAACAGACCGTCTAAACAGACCGTAGAACGCCGTGATTGACCAATCAGAATCGAGTATTCAACAAAGCCTTGTAATAATTTGCTTGAAACAATTTGTGAATGATTGAAAGTAAAGTTCGATGATTTACAGGAGATTAATGGAATACACACACACTGGGCCAATAACAGTCAGAAAACAGTATTTATATTTATATACCAGGTGGTATATAAGGAGAATAAGTGAGGGCCCAGCATAGACCTTTGGGGAACTCCATACTGGTAGAGAGCTGTAGATGAGGAGGAGAATGACACTTCTGATTGTTTTGAAATGCCATTAGAGACAAATCAAGAGTGGAAATATATCTCTTTAACTGTGCCAACTTCAAATAATGCCGGATACACTCTATGCAAGAATCAAGCTGATTTTGGGCCTGATTCCTCCTAAGGATGGTCAGCAAAGCCCCGATTGTTTGATGGATCAAAAGATTATCTATCCAGATGTTCCTGTGGTGTGAGGTATATTAAGTAGATGTAGAGAGGTTTCTCTACATGCAAAATAGTTATTGATGAGTTAACAGATAAAACTGTTTTTCAGTATTTTACAATGGCTTTTAAGTGTAAATTTACAGCACAGTACTGGCTACTGAGCTGCATTAATGCAACTAGTAGCCAGAAATTTACTGGCAGTCAAATATTTTACAGTGTACAGTTTACAATTTAATTCTACAACAGACTACTGCTAAATCACAGTAAACTAAACATTTACTGTGAAGTTACAGTTAAATACAGTAATTCTATGGGCAGGATCTAAGATGAATGCTGATTGGTAAATATTAGTGTCTGTATAACATTACAACACATTTCAACGAGGTGCAGTCATGGAAAATGCATCATTTGATATCAGTGTCGAGTCCAATTTGCTGCCACTCTACAGCCGATAAACACTTGTTTATGGTTCATCCTGACAAATGAACGCTTTCAACTGAAAAAAGTCCCAAAACAGTCCAAAAAATGTAAAAAACAAAAATATCAGAAAATTAAAAAAAAAAAAAAAATCCGAAACATTTCTGAAACATTTCTAAAAATGTCTGGAAAAAAAGTCCCAAAGAAGTCAATAAAATATCGGAAAAAAAGTCAAAAAAAAAAAAAAATGTCAATCTCAATTGTACAATAGCTTTAAAAAAAAATAACTTTTTTTAAAATAATCGAAATGATCAATGGCCCAAAAATGGTTGTTTGTTTGTGTAAAAAGGATTATCGATATTTAGATTAGCGCTGCAGCGATTAATCGATTAGTTGTCAACTATTAAATTAATCGCCAACTATTTTGATAATCGATTAATCGGTTTGAGTGATTTTTTTTCTGATTCCAGCTTCTTAAATGTGAATATTTTCTAGTGTCTTTCCTCCTCTATGACGGTAAACTAAATATCTCTGAGACATTTGAGGACGTCTTTTTTTGGGGCTTTTGGAAACAACTGATCCACATTTGATAGACCAAACAACTAATCAGTTAATAAAGACTACTATACTGCTAAATTGCCATATTCTGATGGCCATTTATTGTGAAGTTACAGCTAAATACAGTAATCCTACAGCAGCATACTGCTAAATCACAGTAATATACTGGCATAACTACTCTCAGGTCACAGTATACAGCTGTCATTTCACAGTACCTTACTGTGAAAGTAATGCAACTAGTAGCCAGTAATTGACTGTGAATGCAGGTGAAAGGATTTACAGTGCATGTTAAACATGAGGCAGGTTAGTTATGATGATGATGATGATGAAGAAGATGAGCAGCCAGGTTTACCTTCCTGCAGCCTGTAATCGATGACCAGCCTCCTCTGCTCCCTGTATAGTCGCTCTCCAGATATTATGGAGCCTCCAGTGGACACAAACTGAGGACACAAATGACCAAAAATCAAGCGAGTTTGTCCTGCGTTTCCTTCACCATCTTCGGTTCAACTTATCAGCTGTCTCAAAATAAAAGCAGATCCTCCCACAGGGGGGCTCGTTCGTTCAAGAGCAAACAAAAAACAAACAAAAAAAAAAACGATGGTCAGTTTTCAGATGTGCAGCCGAAAACGTTGTCCTGATAATAGTTGTTGTGAAGAAATGAACTAAGTGTCATCCAGATGTGAGGATGTCAGACAGGGAGCGACTCTGCTGCTGCTGAGAGGAGGAGGAGGTGCATCGCCCAGTTGCGACGCTGGTCAACTGAGCTCCCAGCAGCAGGGAGGAGGAGGAAAAGGAGGGAGGAGGAGGAAGAGGAGGGAGGGAGGAAGAGGAGGCTGTCTGGAGAGAGGGAGGGATGCCAGAATAGAAATCCAGCCTCCTCTGCCAGCTGTTGACTCTCACGATATAGTCTGAACTGTGTTACTGGGCTGCCTACAATGGTGATTATAATATAACAACAAGTTATAGAAGAAATAACTCTAATTTCATGGTAATTAGTTGATAATTAGCAAGTAACCTATTTGAAATTTCTTTGGAATTACTGCCAAATTACCCCAATATTTACCTCAAAATTGATCATGTTGATTGATACTGTTACGTTCAGATTTTGTAATGCTTTCCCTCAAACCCCTGTACTCGCACTCAAATAGCCCCTGCTTGCGCTTAGATTTACTCTGCTTCTGCTTAAACTGTATGCTTGCACTCAGATATATTGTTGCTTGCACTCAGATATATTGTTGCTTTCACTCAGATATATTGTTGCTTTCACTGATATATTGTTGCTTTTACTCAGATATATTGTTGCTTTCACTCTGATATATTGTTGCTTGCACTCAGATATATTGTTGCTTTCACGTTGATATATTGTTGCTTGCGCTCAGATATATTGTTGCTTGCACTCAGATATATTGTTGCTTTCATCCAGATATATTGTTGCTTGCACTCAGATATATTGTTGCTTTCACTCAGATATATTGTTGCTTGCGCTCAGATATATTGTTGCTTTCACTCTGATGTATTGTTGCTTTCACTCAGATATATTGTTGCTTTCACTCTGATATATTGTTGCTTTCACTCAGATATATTGTTGCTTGCGCTCAGATATATTGTTGCTTGCGCTCAGATATATTGTTGCTTGCGCTCAGATATATTGTTGCTTTCACTCTGATGTATTGTTGCTTTCACTCAGATATATTGTTGCTTTCACTCAGATATATTGTTGCTTTCACTCTGATATATTGTTGCTTTCACTCAGATATATTGTTGCTTGCGCTCAGATATATTGTTGCTTTCACTCTGATATATTGTTGCCTTTACTCTGATATATTGTTGCTTTTACTCTGATAGATTGTTGCTTTTACTCTGATATATTGTTGCTTTCACTCTGATATATTGTTGCTTGCGCTCAGATATATTGAGGAGGGAGGGAGGAGGCTGTCTGGAGAGAGGGAGGGATGCCAGAATAGAGATCCAGCCTCCTCTGCCAGCTGTTGACTCTCACGATATAGTCTGAACTGTGTTACTGCTCTGCCTACAATGGTGATTATAATACAGCAACAAGTTGTAGAAGAAATAACACTAATTTCATGGTAATTAGGTGATAATTAGCAAGTAACCTATTTGAAATTTCTTTGGAATTACTGCCAAATTACCCCAATATTGACCTCTAAATTGATCATGTTGATTGATACTGGCACGTTCAGATTTTGTAATGCTTTCCCTCAAAACCCTGCACTCGCACTCAAATAGCCCCTGCTTGCGCTTAGATTTACTCTGCTTCTGCTTAAACTGTATGCTTGCACTCAGATACAGACATAGGCAAAGTTGTTGGTAACGTTCCGTTAAAGAGAGAAAAACCCACAATGGTCACTGAAATAACTTGAAACTGACAAAAGTAATAATAAATAAAAATTCACTGAAAATTAACTAATGAAAATCAGATATTGTTTTTGAATTATGGTTCAGCAGAATCATTTAAAAAAACAAACTAATGAAACTGGCCTAGACAAAAATGATGGTAACATTAACTTAATATTTTGTTGCACAACCTTTTGAGGCAATCACTGCAATCAAGTGATTTCTGTAACTCTCAATGAGACTTCTGCACCTGTCGACAGGTATGTTGGCCCACTCCTCGTGAGCAAACTGCTCCAGCTGTCTCAGGTTTGAAGGGTGCCCTCTCCAGACTGCATGTTTCAGCTCCTTCCACAGATGTTCAATAGGATTTAGATCAGGGCTCATAGAAGGCCACTTCAGAATAGTCCAATGTTTTGTTCTTAGCCATTCTTGGGTGTTTTTAGATGTGTTTTGGGTCATTATCCTGTTTGAGGACCCATGACCTGCAACTGAGACCAAGCTTTCTGACACTGGGCAGCACATTTCGCTCCAGAATGCCTTGATAGTCTTGAGATTTCATTGCACCCTGCACAGATTCAAGACACCCTGTGCCAGATGCAACAAAGCAGCCCCATAACATAACCGAGCCTCCTCCATGTTTCACATTAGGTACAGTGTTCTTTTCTTTGGATGCTTCATTTTTGCGTCTGTGAACATAGAGCTGATGTGACTTGCCAAAAAGCTCCAGTTTTGTCTCATCTGTCCAAAGGACATTCTCCCAGAAGCTTTGTGGCTTGTCAATATGCATTTTGGAAAATTCCAGTCTCGCTTTTTTATGATTTGGTGTCCTCCTCGGTCGTCTTCCATTAAGTCCACTTTGGCTCAAACAGTGACGGATGGTACGATCTGACACTGATGTACCTTGACCTTGGAGTTCACCTCTAATCTCTTTGGAAGTTGTTCTGGGCTCTTTGGTTACCATTCGTATTATCCGTCTCTTCAATATGTCATCAATTTTCCACTTGCGGCCACGTCCAGGGAGGTAGGCTACAGTCCCATGGACCTTAAACTTCTGAATAATATGTGCAGCTGTAGTCACAGGAACATCAAGCTGCTTGGAGATGGTCTTATAGCCTTTACCTTTAACATGAAGGTCTATAATGTTCTTTCTGATCTCCTGAGACAACTCTCTCCTTAGCTTTCTGTGGTCCATGTTCAGTGTGGTACACACCATGATGCCAAACAGCACAGTGACTACTTTTCACCCTTTAAATAGGCAGACTGACTGATTACAAGTTTGAAGATACCTGTGATGCTAATTACAGGACACACCTTAGTTTAACATGTCCCTATGGTCACATTATTTTACATCTTTTCTAGGGGTACCATCATTTTTGTCCTGGCCAGTTTCATTAGTTTGTTTTTTAAAATGATTCTGTTGAACCACAATTCAAAAACAATATCTGATTTTCATTAGTTAATTTTCAGTAAATTTTTATTTATTATTACTTTTGTCAGTTTCAAGTTATTTCAGTGACCATTGTGGGTTTTTCTCTCTTTAACGGAACGTTACCAACAACTTTGCCTACGTCTGTATATTGTTGCTTTCACTCTGATATATTGTTGCTTGCACTCAGATATATTGTTGCTTGCACTCAGATATGTTGTTGCTTGCGCTCAGATATATTGTTGCTTGCACTCAGATATATTCTTGCTTTCACTCTGATATATTGTTGCTGTCACTCTGATATATTGTTGCTTGCACTCAGATATATTGTTGCATTCAGATATATTGTTGCTTTCACTCTGATATATTGTTGCTTGCACTCAGATATGTTGTTGCTTGCGCTCAGATATATTGTTGCTTGCACTCAGATATATTGTTGCTTTCACTCTGATATATTGTTGCTTTCACTCTGATATATTGTTGCTTGCACTCAGATATGTTGTTGCTTGCGCTCAGATATATTGTTGCTTGCACTCAGATATATTCTTGCTTTCACTCTGATATATTGTTGCTTTCACTCTGATATATTGTTGCTTGCACTCAGATATATTGTTGCTTGCGCTCAGATATATTGTTGCTTTCACTCAGATATATTGAGGAGGGAGGGAGAGAGGAGGCTGTCTGGAGAGAGGGAGGGATGCCAGAATAGAGATCCAGCCTCCTCTGCCAGCTGTTGACTCTCACGATATAGTCTGAACTGTGTTACTGGGCTGCCTACAATGGTGATTATAATACAGCAACAAGTTATAGAAGAAATAACATTTAATTTTACAGATCTGCTAATTTCATGGTAATTAGGTGATAATTAGCAAGTAACCTATTTCACTACCTGAGCAGGTAGTGAACAGAGTACCTTAGCAGGTACGTGAAAAGTATATAGAAAAGTATAAGTATATTTGGATAAGTACTATAAGTTAACTTAAATAAAACTTACAAGTAAACTTGCAGTAAAAACTATTAAACTAGTAGTTTACTGAAAGTATATTTTAAAGCGTACTTTCATAAACAAAAAAGTGGGCTACAAGTATTTAACTAGTAAACTAACAGTATACCTAAGTGTACCAATATCAGTAAAATATCAGAAACTAATAGAAAGAAATCAGAAAAATATTAGTAAAATGTCAGAAAAATAATACTAAAATATCGCAAAAATATTTGTAAAATATCTGAAAAATATTGATATGAGCTACACCTTTACCAGCTGCAGTATTAAAGTGATGAACAAATAAAATATCCCAAAAATATAAAGTAAATATTTGTAAAATATCCCAAAAATATTGGTAAAATATCAGAAAGTTATTAATAAAATATCCCAAACGTATTAAAATGAGCTCCACCTTTACCAGCTACAACATTAAAGTGATGAGCAAATAAAATATCCCAACATATTAGTAAAATAACAGAGAAATATCAGTAAAGTATAAGAAAAATATTAATAAAATATCCACAAAATATTTGTAAAATGTCTGAAAACATTTGTAAAATATCCAAAAACTTTTACCAGCTGCAACATCAAAGTAATGAACAAATAAAATATACCTAAAATATTAGTCAGATAACAGAAAAATATTAGTCAAATATCCCCCAAAAAATAGCAAAATATCAGAAAAATATTAGTAGTATATCCAAAACCCTTTACCAGCTGCAACATTAAAGTGATGAACACATTAATGCATCAATAATTATAGTACAATAATATAATGTATATTATTCTGCATAGTAAGTACTTTCATACTTTTGTACTTTTACTGAAGTAAGATTTTGAATGCAGGACTTTTACTTGTAACAGAGTATTTCTACACTGTGGTAACGTTGCTTTTACTGCAGTACAAGATGTGAGTACTTCCTCCACCTCTGGGTAGAACACTTGTACATGTTTTTAGTTGTACTTCCTGTAATCAACATCTTTTTACTGACTTTGTTTCTAACAGTGAATAAAAGTATGAAAGCTTCTGTTTTAACAGCTGATGGACTCGCAGGTTGACAACATCTCAGAGATGAATCGTGCAGCACAGAGAGAAGCAGCAGACGGCAGGAAGACACTGAGTCCCATATGTGTCTTTATGTGTCTTTATGCATCTACAGGACGCTGCACACTGCCCGTCTTTATCGTTTAGGTACAAGAGGTGATCTGAACACTGGAAAGACAACTTTAAGTCAAGGCGACTGCAATATGCAGCATGGATATTTTGTTATAGTTTTGAGGTATTAAATTTTGATTTTGGGAGTGAATAATGGGTTTTACATTTGTCAAACAGAGTCAAGGTCTTTTTCTATTATTTTTATTTTTATTTTTTATTTTTGACCATAATAGTTAATGTCTAATCTTTGTGCTGCTTTTATGAAGCTATTGCGTCATAGCGCCATCTGCTGGAAAGTCAAGTCCAGTCAGTTTCTGCGGTTCAACGTTACCAAAGTTGACAGAAATTCCCTCCGTCTCCTTTTTTCAGTTGTGTTATATTACAGCTAAAAAACAACTGATGTATATATGTAATATGTATGTAAATAAATGTAATATCCTTTATTAGGTTGATGTCAGAAACTTAATGAGGATGCAGTTTGCTGATATGTAAGGCCCTGATCAAACGGAGATGTGTTTATATTAAAGTGATGAACAAATAAAATTTCCCATAAATATTATTAAAATATCAGAAAAATATTAGTAAAATATCCTAAAAATATATATAAAATGTCTGAAAAATATTAAAAAATATTAGTAAAATATTCCAATAATATTTGTAAAATATCTGAAAAATATTCCAAAAGTAATTAACCCTCCTGTTGTCTTCGGGTCAAATTGACACGTTTTCAAACTTCATAAATATGGATGTCTTTCAACTAATTTTTCAGATCTTTTTTTTCAGACTTTTTTCAGATCTTTTTTTTCAGATCTTTTTTTTCAGACTTTTTTTTCAGACTTTTTTTTCAGACTTTTTCTGTCCGAAATTTTTCAAATCTTTTTTTTCAGACTTTTTTTAGATCTTTTTTTTTAGACTTTTTTTGTCCGAAATTTTTCAAATATTTTTTTTCGGACATTTTTCAGACTTTTTTTTCGGACATTTTCTGTCTGAAATTTTTCAAATATTTTTTTTCAGACTTTTTTTAGATCTTTTTTTTCAGACTTTTTCTGTCCGAAATTTTTCAAATATTTTTTTTCAGACTTTTTTTAGACTTTTTTTGTCCAAAATTTTTCAAATATTTTTTTTCGGACATTTTTCAGACTTTTTTTTCAGACTTTTTTTTCAGACTTTCTGTCCGAAATTTTTCAAATCTTTTTTTTCAGACTTTTTTTAGATCTTTTTTTTTAGACTTTTTGTCCGAAATTTTTCAAATCGTTTTTTTTCGGACATTTTTCAGATCTTTTTTTTCAGATCTTTTTTTTCAGACTTTTATTTTCAGAAATTTTTCAGATATTTTTTTTCGGACATCTTTTTCAGACATTTTTCAGAATTTTTTTTTTCAGACTTTTTTCAGATCTATTTTTCAGACTTTTTTTTCGGACATTTTTCAGTTATTTTTTTTTTTACTTTTTTTTCAGACTTTTATTTTCAGAAATTTTTCAGAATTTTTTTTCGGACATCTTTTTCAGATATTTTTCAGATATTTCTTTTCAGAATTTTTTTTTTAGACATTTTTCAGATCTTTTTTTTTATACTTTTTTTTCAGACTTTTATTTTCAGAAATTTTTCAGATCTTTTTTTTCAGAATTTTTTTAGACTTTTTTTGTCCGAAATTTATAAAATCTTTTTTTTTGGACATTTTTCAGACTTTTTTTTCAGATCTTTTTTTTCAGATCTTTTTTTTCAGACTTTCTGTCCGAAATTTTTCAAATCTTTTTTTTCAGACTTTTTTCAGATCTTTTTTTTCAGACTTTTATTTCAGATCTTTTTTTTTTAGACTTTTTTTGTCCGAAATTTTTCAAATCTTTTTTTTCGGACATTTTTCAGACTTTTTTTTCAGACTTTTTTTTCAGATCTTTTTTTTCAGATCTTTTTTTTTAGACATTTTGTCCGAAATTTTTCAAATTGTTTTTTTCAGACATTTTTCAGATCTTTTTTGTCAGACTTTTATTTCAGATCTTTTTTTTCAGACTTTTATTTTCAGACATTTTTCAGATATTTTTTTTCAGAATTTGTTTTTTTAGACTTTTTTCAGATCTATTTTTCAGAATTTTTTTTTGGACATCTTTTTCAGACATTTCTCAGATATTTTTTTTTTCAGACTTTTTTTAGATCTATTTTTCAGACTTTTTTTTCGGACATTTTTCAGATATTTTTTTTTTTTACTTTTTTTTCATATCATTTTTTTCAGACTTTTATTTTCAGAAATTTTTCAGATCTTTTTTTTCACAATTTTTTTTCGGACATCTTTTTCAAACATTTTTCAGATATTTTTTTCAGAATTATTTCTTTCAGACTTTTTTCAGATCTATTTTTCAGACTTTTTTTCGGACATTTTTTCAGACTTTTTTTAGATCTTTTTTTTCAGACTTTTATTTTCAGAAATTTTTCAGAATTTTTTTTCGGACATCTTTTTCAGACATTTTTCAGATATTTTTTTTCAGACTTTTATTTTGAGAAATTTTTCAGATCTTTTTTTTCAGAATTTTTTTTCGGACATCTTTTTCAGACATTTTTCAGATATTTTTTTTTTCAGACTTTTTTCAGATCTATTTTTCAGATTTATTTTTCGGACATTTTTCAGATATTTTTTTTTTTTACTTTTTTTTCATATCTTTTTTTTCAGACTTTTATTTTCAGAAATTTTTCAGATCTTTTTTTTCACAATTTTTTTTCGGATATCTTTTTCAAACATTTTTCAGATCTTTTTTTTCAGAATTATTTCTTTCAGACTTTTTTCAGATCTATTTTTCAGACATTTTTTCGGACATCTTTTTCAGACATTTTTCATATCTTTTTTTTCAGAATTATTTCTTTCAGACTTTTTTCAGATCTATTTTTCAGACTTTTTTTCGGACATTTTTTCAGACTTTTTTTAGATCTTTTTTTTCAGACTTTTATTTTCAGACATTTTTCAGATATTTTTTTTCAGACTTTTATTTTGAGAAATTTTTCAGATCTTTTTTTTCAGAATTTTTTTTTGGACATCTTTTTCAGACATTTTTCAGATATTATTTTTTTTCAGACTTTTTTCAGATCTATTTTTCAGACTTTTTTTTCGGACATTTTTCAGATATTTTTTTTTTTACTTTTTTTTCATATCTTTTTCTTCAGACTTTGATTTTCAGAAATTTTTCAGATCTTTTTTTTCACAACTTTTTTTTCGGACATCTTTTTCAAACATTTTTCAGATATTTTTTTTCAGAATTATTTCTTTCAGACTTTTTTCAGATCTATTTTTCAAACTTTTTTTCGGACATTTTTTCAGACTTTTTTTAGATCTTTTTTTTCAGACTTTTATTTTCAGAAATTTTTCAGAATTTTTTTTCGGACATCTTTTTCAGGCATTTTTCAGATATTTTTTTTCAGACTTTTATTTTGAGAAATTTTTCAGATCTTTTTTTTCAGAATTTTTTTAGATCTGTTTTTTTAGACTTTTTGTCCGAAATTTTTCAAATCGTTTTTTTTCGGACATTTTTCAGATCTTTTTTTTCAGACTTTTATTTCAGATCTTTTTTTTCAGACTTTTATTTTCAGACATTTTTCAGATATTTTTTTTCAGACTTTTATTTTGAGAAATTTTTCAGATCTTTTTTTTCAGAATTTTTTTTTGGACATCTTTTTCAGACATTTTTCAGATATTATTTTTTTTCAGACTTTTTTCAGATCTATTTTTCAGACTTTTTTTTCGGACATTTTTCAGATATTTTTTTTTTTTACTTTTTTTTCATATCTTTTTCTTCAGACTTTGATTTTCAGAAATTTTTCAGATCTTTTTTTTCACAACTTTTTTTTCGGACATCTTTTTCAAACATTTTTCAGATATTTTTTTTCAGAATTATTTCTTTCAGACTTTTTTCAGATCTATTTTTCAAACTTTTTTTCGGACATTTTTTCAGACTTTTTTTAGATCTTTTTTTTCAGACTTTTATTTTCAGAAATTTTTCAGAATTTTTTTTCGGACATCTTTTTCAGGCATTTTTCAGATATTTTTTTTCAGACTTTTATTTTGAGAAATTTTTCAGATCTTTTTTTTCAGAATTGTTTTTCGGACATCTTTTTCAGACATTTTTCAGATATTATTTTTTTTCAGACTTTTTTCAGAACTATTTTTCAGACTTTTTTCTCGGACATTTTTCAGATATTTTTTTTTTTACTTTTTTTTCATATCTTTTTCTTCAGACTTTGATTTTCAGAAATTTTTCAGATCTTTTTTTTCACAATTTTTTTCCGGACATCTTTTTCAAACATTTTTCAGATATTTTTTTTCAGAATTATTTCTTTCAGACTTTTTTCAGATCTATTTTTCAGACTTTTTTTCGGACATTTTTTCAGACTTTTTTTAGATCTTTTTTTTCAGACTTTTATTATCAGAAATTTTTCAAAATTTGTTTTCCGACATCTTTTTCCGACATTTTTCAGATATTTTTTTTCAGACTTTTATTTTGAGAAATTTTTCAGATCTTTTTTTTCAGAATTTTTTTAGATCTGTTTTTTTAGACTTTTTGTCCGAAATTTTTCAAATCGTTTTTTTTCGGACATTTTTCAGATCTTTTTTTTCAGACTTTTATTTCAGATCTTTTTTTTCAGACTTTTATTTTCAGAAATTTTTCAGATATTTTTTTTCGAACATCTTTTTCAGACATTTTTCAGACTTTTTTTTTCAGACTTTTTTCAGATCTATTTTTCAGACTTTTTTTTCGGACATTTTTCAGATATTTTTTTTTTTACTTTTTTTTCAGACTTTTATTTTCAGAAATTTTTCAGAATTTTTTTTCGGACATCTTTTTCAGACATTTTTCAGATATTTCTTTTCAGAATTTTTTTTTTTAGACATTTTTCAGATCTTTTTTTTTTTACTTTTTTTTCAGACTTTTATTTTCAGAAATTTTTCAGATATTTTTTTTCAGAATTTTTTTAGACTTTTTTTGTCCGAAATTTTTCAAATCTTTTTTTTCGGACATTTTTCAGACTTGTTGTTCAGATATTTTTTTTCAGATCTTTTTTTTCAGACTTTCTGTCCGAAATTTTTCAAATCTTTTTTTTCAGACTTTTTTCAGATCTTTTTTTTCAGACTTTTATTTCAGATCTTTTTTTTTAGACTTTTTTTGTCCGAAATTTTTCAAATCTTTTTTTTCGGACATTTTTCAGACTTGTTGTTCAGATATTTTTTTTCAGATCTTTTTTTTCAGACTTTTTGTCCGAAATTTTTCAAATCTTTTTTTTCAGACTTTTTTCAGATCTTTTTTTTCAGACTTTTATTTCAGATCTTTTTTTTTAGACTTTTTTTGTCCGAAATTTTTCAAATCTTTTTTTTCGGACATTTTTCAGACTTTTTTTTCAGATCTTTTTTTGTAGACATTTTGTCCGAAATTTTTCAAATTGTTTTTTTCCGGACATTTTTCAGATCTTTTTTTTCAGACTTTTATTTCAGATCTTTTTTTTCAGACTTTTATTTTCAGAAATTTTTCAGATATTTTTTTTCGGACATCTTTTTCAGACATTTTTCAGATATTTTTTTTCAGAATTTTTTTTTTCAGACTTTTTTCAGATCTATTTTTCAGAATTTTTTTTCGGACATCTTTTTCAGACATTTTTCAGATATTTTTTTTTTCAGACTTTTTTCAGATCTATTTTTCAGACTTTTTTTTCGGACATTTTTCAGATATTTTTTTTTTTTACTTTTTTTTCATATCTTTTTTTTCAGACTTTTATTTTAAGAAATTTTTCAGATCATTTTTTTCACAATTTTTTTTCGGACATCTTTATCAAACATTTTTCAGATATTTTTTTTCAGAATTATTTCTTTCAGACTTTTTTCAGATCTATTTTTCAGACTTTTTTTCGGACATTTTTTCAGACTTTTTTTTGATCTTTTTTTTCAGACTTTTATTATCAGAAATTTTTCAAAATTTGTTTTCCGACATCTTTTTCCGACATTTTTCAGATATTTTTTTTTCAGACTTTTATTTTGAGAAATTTTTCAGATCTTTTTTTTCAGAATTTTTTTAGATCTGTTTTTTTAGACTTTTTGTCCGAAATTTTTCAAATCGTTTTTTTTCGGACATTTTTCAGATCTTTTTTTTCAGACTTTTATTTCAGATCTTTTTTTTCAGACTTTTATTTTCAGAAATTTTTCAGATATTTTTTTTCGAACATCTTTTTCAGACATTTTTCAGACTTTTTTTTTCAGACTTTTTTCAGATCTATTTTTCAGACTTTTTTTTCGGACATTTTTCAGATATTTTTTTTTTTACTTTTTTTTCAGACTTTTATTTTCAGAAATTTTTCAGAATTTTTTTTCGGACATCTTTTTCAGACATTTTTCAGATATTTTTTTTCAGAATTTTTTTTTTTAGACATTTTTCAGATCTTTTTTTTTTTACTTTTTTTTCAGACTTTTATTTTCAGACATTTTTCAGATATTTTTTTTCAGAATTTTTTTAGACTTTTTTTGTCCGAAATTTTTCAAATCTTTTTTTTCGGACATTTTTCAGACTTGTTGTTCAGATATTTTTTTTCAGATCTTTTTTTTCAGACTTTCTGTCCGAAATTTTTCAAATCTTTTTTTTCAGACTTTTTTCAGATCTTTTTTTTCAGACTTTTATTTCAGATCTTTTTTTTTAGACTTTTTTTGTCCGAAATTTTTCAAATCTTTTTTTTCGGACATTTTTCAGACTTGTTGTTCAGATATTTTTTTTCAGATCTTTTTTTTCAGACTTTCTGTCCGAAATTTTTCAAATCTTTTTTTTCAGACTTTTTTCAGATCTTTTTTTTCAGACTTTTATTTCAGATCTTTTTTTTAGACTTTTTTTGTCCGAAATTTTTCAAATCTTTTTTTTCGGACATTTTTCAGACTTTTTTTTCAGATCTTTTTTTGTAGACATTTTGTCCGAAATTTTTCAAATTGTTTTTTCCGGACATTTTTCAGATCTTTTTTTTCAGACTTTTATTTCAGATCTTTTTTTCAGACTTTTATTTTCAGAAATTTTTCAGATATTTTTTTTCGGACATCTTTTTCAGACATTTTTCAGATATTTTTTTTCAGAATTTTTTTTTTCAGACTTTTTTCAGATCTATTTTTCAGAATTTTTTTCGGACATCTTTTTCAGACATTTTTCAGATATTTTTTTTTTTCAGACTTTTTTCAGATCTATTTTTTCAGACTTTTTTTTCGGACATTTTCAGATCTTTTTTTTTTTTACTTTTTTTTCATATCTTTTTTTTCAGACTTTTATTTTCAGAAATTTTTCAGATCTTTTTTTTTCAGAATTTATTTTCGGACATCTTTTTCAGACATTTTTCAGATATTTTTTTTCAGAATTATTTCTTTCAGACTTTTTTCAGATCTATTTTTCAGACTTTTTTTTGGGACATTTTTTCAGACTTTTTTTCAGAATTTTTTTTTTCAGACTTTTTTCAGATCTATTTTTCAGACTTTTATTTTGAGAAATTTTTCAGATCTTTTTTTTCAGACTTTTATTTTCAGAAATTTTTCAGAATTTTTTTTCGGACATCTTTTTCAGGCATTTTTCAGATATTTTTTTTCAGACTTTTATTTTGAGAAATTTTTCAGATCTTTTTTTTCAGAATTTTTTTTCGGACATCTTTTTTAGGTAAATCAGCTACCCAGTAGGAACACTTAAATAGCCCTCATTTAAATTACTATGTACTAAAAGTTTAAATAAATCCTGTCCAACTGGGGGTTTGTTAACTTTATCTCAAATCTAGCGTAATGTGCTTTAAGGTCAGCTAACTTGGCTTGCCATAGTCAGCAAATTTCAGAAAACAGCATAAAAAGCAATTAAATACGTTATCTATGACCGGTATAATTTTACTAGGCAACTGTAAATATTGGGGTAATTTGGCAGTAATTCCAAAGAAATGTACTTGCTAATTATCACCTAATTACCATGAAATGTGCAGACCTGTAAAATAAAGTGTTACCAAAGTGTTTATAATACAGATAATCTGTTTCCATTAAAGTTTTTGCATTTTCTGTCTTTGTTTGGCGAAATTCAGGTTTTTCTTTTTTCTTTTTCTTTTAAATGAGCAAAGTGAAACTGTCCTTAAAGCAGGCAGAAGGAAACATACTGACTGATGTGAGGCATATTTTATTAGGGACCCATTTAAGGCCTCACTGTCCAGCTAAATGTGCTATCGATGTCGTCCATCTTGTCTTCATCAGTTCAGCCACCTGCTGCATGACTGCCCTCGTATACTAGCTACAACACCTATATATCTACCTATATACAAAGCAGATAGATATAGATAAGATATTTTATATTTTATTCTCCCAGTAATGTTCAACCATCAGTCTTGGAGGATAAAAAAGGTGCTGAATAACATCCTCCTCTGCTTTTATTTCCTTTATGTTAAAAGGTTACAGTAAAACCTCGTATCAACCCCAAAAGAAAGAATAATAAATGCAAAAGACGGAGCACTGGTTAAACATTTCTAGAACTTTTAAATATATTTTTGTTTCACAAGAACACTCAATTTTAAGGGAAAAATTTGCATTTGTGTTTCTTTCAGTTTGTAGATAAATGGATCTGATATGTCCGTATGGGTTTTACACTCCCAAAGGATTCAATGTCATTTTTTTGTGTCATTGTGTTAAAAAAAAAACCAGTCTTTTTTATTTGAATGATTTCATAAATTGCAACTTTTTGTCCAAATGAAAAGAATACCATAAAATTTACCCCAACTGTTCTCTACATCTTGCAAAGTTAAAAAATAAAAGTGTTTTATTGTGTGTTTATGTGTATAAAAGACTTTTTGGCCGTTTTATGCCTTCATCATAGTGTTATTATTATTATTATTATTATTATTATTATTCATCTTAGTGACAGTGATGGTTGCCATAGCTACCGGGGCGCCCCTGCACGCTGCTGTGTGCGCGTGTGTTCTATGTTCTACGATGTCATTCTAGAATTCTATGACGCATCACTGCCATTGTGGAATTCAGTAAGATTAGGACTCACCTTATTCTTCACTTGTTTTCTCAGAGCAAAATATCTTGCAAAACCGCCAAGAGACCAAAACTCAACGCTGAACATCCACTTCTTCATTGACACAATGTTATCAAACAGGCAAAGTGAAGGTAAAGAATTGTTTCTATCACAGATCTGTGAAACACACACTCAGTAAGCAGAGCAGCAATACCTCTGTATGGTTTCTGTTGGAACATATTCATATGTAACGTGATTAATCCTACCTTTGAGAGATTAATATTCAGACTGTGTGAGAGAGATGTTTCTAATCATGTTTGTCCAATGCAGTTTGACAAAATGTTAGAAACACTTTTCGAGAAAATTTAATCCAGTCATGGACATGAATTCCCTTTTGCACATTTCCTAATATAACTGCAAAGTTTCTAATCGTGCAAAAAAACAACAACAATATGTTCAACTTGATGTTAGGTCAAATAGTTTTCTTTAATGACTTTCATGCACAGGTGGTAGTTCCTGTAAGCCTCTATTCAACTGGGTTAGGCAGTAATGGAGCACTGATTGAATTTATACTTATTCAAAAACTGACATTGAGAAAAGTAATAAAAGAGGATAAATATAATTATTTATATTATAAATATTAAAGAAAAAGTTACTTGTATGACTGTGGAAAATAAACAGCAGTCTATATTCACAAAAAGAAGAGAAGATGGTTAAAAGGCTCATCCAACACAAACTACAACCTCAAAAATGGCTTTAGTTGAATCCACACATCTCTGACATAGAGTGTTTTTTTTTTGGTTTCTGTGTGTCTGACACTCAAAAACACAAAACTATTGACATGCACTGAGTTGCTTCTTACAGTAGAAGTGTTGTAGTTAGAAAAGTCAAAGTGTATGACATAACTTGTGTCAGTGAGTGACTGACCACCTCCTCTGCTCTCTTGTTTTGTTTACAGTCACGGTACGTAGAAGCGTTCGACTGACCAACGCAGGATATTACAACCATCTAGGAAAACCAGTCATTTCCTACAAGGAGACGGCTACGTACAAGTAAGCTGACGTGTGTGTGTGTGTGTGTGTGTGTGTGTCACAGTCATGCTTGTATACAGTATGTTCTGTAGCATACACAGGCTTCGTGTTTAACAGTCATAAGTTCTTCATTATACATCTTCAAAGCTCTCACTCTTTCTCATTTTCATTATACAATACTTTCAGAAAAAGGAGGTTTTCTCCAGACGGTCTGAGAAAGTCCATCGCCAAGACAATCAGCATGGCCAGCGGGATCATAGGGGCCAATTGGGCCATAGGGGCCAACGGGGCAAGTGGGGCCAACAGGGACAGCGGGGTCAACAGGGACAGCGGGGACAGCGGGGCCAACAGGGACAGCGGGGCCAGCGGGGCCAACAGGGACAGCGGGGCCAGCTGGGGCAACGAGGCTAGCGGGGCCAACAGGGACAGCTGGGCCAGCGGGGCCAACAGGGACAGCGAGACCAAAGAGGCCAGCGGGGACAACAAGGACAGCGGGGGCAACTGGGCCAACGGGGCCAGCGGGGGCAACGGGGCCAGCGGGGGCAACGGGGCCTGCTGGAACGGCATTATTCGCTGGCTGTTCTTCATGCTGCTCATGTGTCTTGGTAAGCGATCTCTCCTTCTACAAACAATCATATCTTGTTCATCAGCTTGTGTGTTTTATACTGTAGAGTGTCTGTCTTTTGAATTAAACATCACTGACCTGTTTCTCCAATACTTTGTTTCTCTCCATCCATCAGGAATTGTATACTTCACCCTGGCTCTATCCATGAACAGCAACTCTCTTGACTCAGGACCCTCAGCGTCACTTTTCCCATCAACCAAGCGGGATAAGGTATGACCTTCTTTTTATTCTTAATGTGCACCTATAAAACACAATCACAGCCCAAATATGTTCTCACCTACATGTTGAAACACACAATGATGTCAACATCCACCATTCAAATTAATCTCCTGTCACTTACAGGCCTTGAGCACATATGAATGGATGGGGGAGCGGATGAGAATGCTGCAGGACGAGGTGCTGAGGTTAAAGTGGGTCAAGGAGCCACCAGGGGACACTATGCCCAACGTTGCCCTGGAGTCGCAAGGTGAGACATCTAAATCACCCTCATCATTTTTATCTGTCAGATTGTAATTCACACATGTGATTTTTAGTTTTGAGATCCCTTTTTCACTTTCTTTGTGTGTGTTTTTGTGTGCAGGGGCCCTTGTTTTAGCTCGATTGTCCTCGGAAACATACCAATGCACCGGACCAACCTGTTTTCTTTCATCCCTGATATCTCTTTGGAGACAACCTGTAGACCCAAGTATTGTGACTCAGGTAGGAACTAGGAACTACACACACAAAACACATGGCTATGCGGTTTGGCAATATCATCTAATGATTTGGATTGTTTTACTGTCTATTTTGTTATACCTCATACCATCTAAACTTTTTTTTATACTCTTTCATTCTTCAGGGAGGACCAATCGTGGATGGACGCTGCTGGCCATTTGATGGTGAGCGTGGACATTTAGTCATAGCCCTGTCCCACCCAGTGACCATCAGCCATGTGACACTGGGTCACATTTCAAAGACCGTGTCGCTAACTGGCAGCATCTCGAGCAGCCCAAAGATGTTTGCTGTCTATGTAAGTCACAAATTTAAAATTGTTACACTGCAGACGTCACATACACGGAGAACAACAAGGTGCTCAACTGGATCTCTATCTTTCTCTCTTGCAGGGCATGAAGACTAAAGAGGATGAAGGTACCCTACTAGGAACCTTTCTTTATGATCAGGACGGCGAGTCATTGCAGACTTTCAAACTGTCTGTGAGTATTACATCGTGCAACGAAACACATGCACATGCATTTTTTAAATTTCACCCACAAGCTAATATATCATAAGAATTACAGTTTGTCTGTCCTCATTGTAGGCTACTCATTATATCCCTTATTTCCCATCCTCTCGGTTTGTGCTCAACTAACTCTCTCTGTTCATTTCTCTATCTCTCAGGATCAGGAAGCAGGTGTCTTCAGCCATGTGAAGCTGCAAGTCGAGAGCAACTGGGGAAATCCTGACTACACTTGCGTGTACAATTTCAGGGTCTATGGGACCATATAGAAGACGGTGTTTGCTCCTATATGGGATATGGTGTACTGTGAGTGTTCACCATACGAACCTGCTGGTTAGAGGTGTGGTGTACTGTGAGTGTTCACCATACGAACCTGCTGGTTAGAGGTGTGGTGTACTGTGAGTGTTCACCATACGAACCTGCTGGGGAGAGGTGTGGTGTACTGTGAGTGTTCACCATACGAACCTGCTGGGGAGAGGTGTGGTGTACTGTGAGTGTTCACCATACGAACCTGCTGGGGAGAGGTGTGGTGTACTGTGAGTGTTCACAAGAAGATAGTTTGGTCATTCTATAAAAGTGTAACATTATTTAAGAACAGGATCAAAGTAACAGTAGAAGATAAATAGGCTAAATAAATACACAAATAAATACATACATAGATATTTTTGTTTTGTTCTTTTCATTAACACATGAATGTCTTTTATCCAAAAAGTGTGTGATAAATTACAGGGAGGGTCTCTATAGATGTTATACAACAAGGAGGGTCTCTATAGATGTTATACAACAAGGAGGGTCTCTATAGATGTTATACAACAGGGAGGGTCTCTATAGATGTTATACAACAGGGAGGGTCTCTATAGATGTTATACAACAGGGAGGGTCTCTACAGATGTTATACAGAACTCTCACATAATTGACACTTTTCTCTCTCACACTCTTACTATGGGCTGTTTCTTTATGTCGGCAGGTGAGAAGCACTATGTGGCTACTCCTTTCAACACACCTGACACTTCCACCTGATCCCTTCACTCCACTAGGAAGGCTGTAGCCGAGTAGTTCTACATCATGATAATGCTGATTTTTCAACAAGCGATTATGACATTAATACCAGCTAGACAGAATAAAGCTCTGTCTGTCATGACAATAGTACTGTACTGAAGGCCACTTCATCACTCCAGATACTGTAGATTTAACAGATACCTGCTGTTTTCAGACGGCTGTAAAGAGTCACCCGAGTAAAGGAAAGGCCTTCAGTACAGTTCTATTGTCATGACAGACAGAGCTTTATTCTGTCTAGCTAGCATTAATGTCATAACCACTGGTTGAAAAATCTGCATTATCATGATGTCGAACAAATTAACTAAATTATATATACTACCAAATAGGCTAGAAATGATTGAAAAGCATCATAAACCACCAAACAGAATACAGAAAGTTAGTGATTTCAGTTTTTTAGTGAACTCAGGCTGATTAATCATCATATTACACTATGATGTCTGAAGGTTGGCAAACATGCTGATCAACCATACTTATCTATCATTGACCATGTTTATTGACTTGACTTTTCATCTATAAATGCGTCAAAATTGAAAATTTGACTGAAAAGAAAATCCTTGGGGATTGAGGAGTGGTGACCTCTGACCCCTACGGTGGGTAATGTCACAGAAGGCCTACTCATAAAATGCACTGACTTCACTGATACCGAATCTCCCTCCAAACTAAATTGTAAAGCTGACGGCCCTTCAATATGATCTGATCAATACAATACAATCAAACTTTATTGTTCACCAGGCTGGAAATTTGTCTTCGGCTCACAAAACACAGAAAACAACAGACATTAAAAACCAGACAGCAGTTAGTAAAAAACAAAGACAGGTTATGTTACACATTAAAACAGTTCATGTCAGTGTCTGTGGCTCAGATCTGCTCAGTCACTGTGTTGAGTTTAGAATATTGATGGCATTTGGGATGAAAGACTTTTTAAACACATGTTTAGTTGCCAGAGGGGCTCTACAGCTCCTCCCGACTGGCTGCAGAGAGGATGGGAGCTATCTGCCAGGATACTCCTCGCCTTCTTCCTCGTCCTTTCTGTAAAAAGTTGAGTCAAGGGCTTTTGGGGTTTACCAACTATTTTGCCTGCCATTGACACAATCCTAGACAGTTTATTCTTCTATCTACAGTGTAGGTGACCGTACCAGGCAGGAAGGTTAAAGGTTAAAACCCTCTCAACAATAGTTTTGTACACTAATTCTAAAATCTGCCGGCTGACACCGAGGCCACTGAGTTTCCTTAGAAGATAAAGGTCTCTGTGAGCATCTCTTGAAAATATACTCTGTATTTACAGAGAAGCTCACCTGGGTGTCCAGGACTGTACCGAGGTATTTAAAGTGTCCCACAGTTTCAACATGTTGGCCATCAAGTGAAACTAGCTCTGTGATCAAATGTTGTTTTGTGCAGCACATGATTAATTCTTTCGTCTCGGCCACATTGATTTCTAGCTGGCTAGTGTGACACCGTGTCTGAAGGGCTGTAGTGTGGGCCAGATAGGCAGCTTCACCTAGTGGGCCTGTTTCCTGTAAAAGGTCAACTAAGGCCATGTCATCCGCATACTTAAACAGTCTAAAATGTTTCTCATTGATCATAAATTCATTAGTAAAAAGAGAGAATAGCACAGGGGAAAGAACACAGCCTTGTGGGCAGCACGTCTGACATGTTCTCTCTGATCCACACAACTAACCCTGTGTTGATGTTGAGATCAATGAGCCTTTTCAGGAGAATATGCGTCTTCATTGAGTTAAAAGCTGAGCTAAAATCCGCGAATAAAGCTCTGGCATAACCTTTAGGATGCATAAGGTGTTTTGTGACTGTGTTAAGCAGAGTCAGCACAGCGTCGTCTGGGCCTCTGTTGCTCTTATTTAAGCGAACTGGAGCAGATCTAGCACTGTGCTGGTCAGGTGGTTGGCAAGAACTCGTTCCATGGTTTTACACAATATGGAGGTTATTGCGATAGGCCAAAGATCATTTGGCTTACTTGCGTCGGCTTTTTTAGCACAGGCCTAATTATTGTGAATTTCCATGATTTTGATGAAGTGGCCTTCAGTACAGTACTATTGTCATGACAGACAGAGCTTTATTCTGTCTAGCTGGCATTAATGTCATAATCGCTTGTTGAAAAATCAGCATTATCATGATGTAGAACTACTCGGCTACAGCCTTCCTAGTGGAGTGAAGGGATCAGGTGGAAGTGTCAGGTGTGTTGAAAGGAGTAGCCACATAGTGCTTCTCACCTGCCGACATAAAGAAACAGCCCATAGTGAGACTGTGAGAGAGAAAAGTGTCAATTATGTGAGAGTTCTGTATAACATCTGTAGAGACCCTCCCTGTTGTATAACATCTGTAGAGACCCTCCCTGTTGTATAACATCTATAGAGACCCTCCCTGTAATTTATCACACACTTTTTGGATAAAAGATATTCATGTGTTAATGAAAAGAACAAAAAAAAATATCTATGTATGTATTTATTTGTGTATTTATTTAGCCTATTTATCTTCTACTGTTACTTTGATCCTGTGCTTAAATAATGTTACACTTTTATAGAATGACCAAACTATCTTCTTGGCTTTTATTTTGACATGTTTGCCTTCACTTCCTGGTCACGTGACTGCCGTTCTCCGCTCTTCGATTCAAAACAGAAAATAACAGAAAGAAACTTGAAGAAACTAAATCGGGTCGTTTTTTTAATTTGGTTTTTTCGTTTTTCGTTTGGAAACAAAAAACAAACAGAGCACCACGTGATTCCGTTTTTCGTTTGTGGTTTAAAACGAAAAAACGAAAAACCCACGTGACTTCCGTTCTTCAATTCAAAACGAATAATGAGAAAAGGAATTCGCAAAAACAAACAAACGGCCCGGTTTGGGTTCGTTTTTCATTTTTTGATTCAGAAACGAAAAACGGGAAAACGGCCGTTTCCTGGTTTTTGGTTTAAAACGAAAAAATAAAAAAACATTTTTTCCTTTCTGAATTCCAAAGGAAAAACGGAATATCCGATGATACCCAGACCCGTACGCACCTGCTGGTTAGAGGTGTGGTGTACTGTGAGTGTTCACCATACGCACCTGCTGGTTAGAGGTGTGGTGTGCTGTGAGTGTTCACCATACGCACCTGCTGGTTATAGGTGTGGTGTGCTGTGAGTGTTCACCATACGCACCTGCTGGTTAGAGGTGTGGTGTGCTGTGAGTGTTCACCATACGCACCTGCTGGTTAGAGGTGTGGTGTGCTGTGAGTGTTCACCATACGCACCTGCTGGTTATAGGTGTGGTGTGCTGTGAGTGTTCACCATACGCACCTGCTGGTTAGAGGTGTGGTGTGCTGTGAGTGTTCACCATACGCACCTGCTGGTTAGAGGTGTGGTGTGCTGTGAGTGTTCACCATACGCACCTGCTGGTTAGAGGTGTGGTGTGCTGTGAGTGTTCACCAT
The DNA here is from genome assembly GCF_015220745.1 of Sebastes umbrosus. Taxonomy (NCBI): domain Eukaryota; kingdom Metazoa; phylum Chordata; class Actinopteri; order Perciformes; family Sebastidae; genus Sebastes; species Sebastes umbrosus. Next base: position 4,549,244 of record NC_051271.1, read on the forward strand.
ACGCACCTGCTGGTTAGAGGTGTGGTGTGCTGTGAGTGTTCACCATACGCACCTGCTGGTTAGAGGTGTGGTGTGCTGTGAGTGTTCACCATACGCACCTGCTGGTTAGAGGTGTGGTGTGCTGTGAGTGTTCACCATACGCACCTGCTGGTTAGAGGTGTGGTGTACTGTGAGTGTTCACCATACGCACCTGCTGGTTAGAGGTGTGGTGTGCTGTGAGTGTTCACCATACGCACCTGCTGGTTAGAGGTGTGGTGTGCTGTGAGTGTTCACCATACTTCCATAGTTTGAGGGCTGCACGGTGGCAGAGTGATCAGCACTGTAGCCGCACAGAGGAAGGACTGGTGATCGGTCTCTGTCTGTGTAGAGTATTCTCTCCGTGCATGCATGGGTTTTACCAGGTACTCTGGTTTCCTCCCATACACAAATAATAATAATGATTATTGTTCAATAAAAATCAAAAAAATATTTCTGCTTGTTTTATCATCTATTTGAAACCCACAAGTGCAGTGAACTTGATACAAGTATAAAATAACATACAAATATCATTCTTCAATCTTACAAAAGCACATTATTGATCATGTAACAATTCCAACATATAATTTAACATTTACAAATTGAATAACAAACAACATAAATGCCAGATTCAGGTGATATGAAATAAAAAATAAACTTGAAAAACTTAACCTTGATGAATTTTGATTCCAACCATCAGAGTATGTAACACATTTAAACAGGTCATTTTAAAACTCACAGTATTCGGACAACCATGAAAAGTTTCTGTATCTCAATCTGTGGAGTGAAACTATGGAACAGTTTCATTGTGGAGCTAAAGCAATGTCCAAACTTAAACCAGTTTAAAATAAGGTATAAAGACATGATGTTCACAAGGTACAGGGATGAAGTGGGGGTTTGACAATCACAAGGTGTTTACAGGGGTCACTGTTTATTTATCTATTACTGTTTGTTTATTTATTTATTGGTTACTTAATATTTATTCTGTATTAGTCTATCTTCCTATTTTTTCTGTAAAGAATAATGCAAATTTAAAATTCAAAATCAAATTTAGAATAATGTATTCATGGTCAGATGCTGTGTATTGTATATATATATATATATATATATATATATATATATATACGTATGTATACATATATGTATATGTGTATGTGGTGTGCAGTGTGCGCATGTAGTGCAATATGCAATGTATACATATATATATATATATATATATATATATATGTGTGTGTGTGTATGTGTATTGCATGTTGTATTGCATGTGCATATTGTATATTATAAATTGTATATTATCAATAATAATATGCGCATATACGAAAAGATAACTAGTCAATATGATTAAGTTAAATATATAAGTAAGTAATTGGTATTGTGATTAAGTTATATTATAAGTAATGAATTGGTATTCTGGATTGATAACAAATTTATAGTTTGATAAGGATAATTATATCAGTAATTAATTCATATTTCTGTATGACAGAGATAAAAGGTAATTATAGTAGACAAATTTAAGAACATTTAATTAGAGTATATGTATGGCTCAATAAGGAAGCTGGTTAATTATTAATGAATGAGTTATGGAGAAGGGGTGGGATTAAATAAGTTTGTACTTCTTCTTACTCCTTTTCGAATATATAAATCAAGGCATCAAGTGTTTGACAATTTGCTTTTCTTTTGCTTTTCATTGTATGTAAATACTACTTCTTTCTGGTTGTCCACTTGTTGGTATGATCGTTCTCTTTTTCTTTATTTTTTTTGTATTCTACATGTTCTAAATACATTTTTAAATGAAATGAAAAGAAGCTGTGTAATTTGAGGTACCAAACTGTGAGAACAGTCTTGAACTACTGCACCATTTGTGTTTGAGTGAAAAATACAAGGATGGTGCAGATAAATAAAAACATAAATAATCAAAACAGCGACTGCTCTGTTTAATACAAATCTGTAAAGTGAGGGTATTAATTTGGCTGCTTGGTGAAAACGAGGCTGACACTGAAGAAAGATCCACGACTATGAAGCTGGACCGGCCCGCCTCCATGCTGCTGCCTGCACATGCTCGACCTGCATTTCCACCAGATCCGTGATGGAGGGTGTCTCAATGCAGGAGAAGCAGTCGCCAGGAGATTCAGCAGTGGCATCGCCTATTTCTTGCTTAAAGTGTTGTCAGAAGTAGATTTGTTTAAGAAGTTTATATAAGTTGCCTCCAGCTTTCTGTGTGCAGAACCTCCCATTAAACACATGGTGGCAGCAGCACTCCACTGACAGGAGTCAGTCAGCCGGGCATACATGTCACTGCAATATTAGTATTAATGTAACTAAGCACATTTACTCAAGTACAGTACAATTTTGAGGTACTTGTACTTTACTTGAGTGTTTTCATTTTCTGCTACTTTATACTTCTACTCCACTACATCTCAGAGGGAAAGGTTGTAGGTAGTTTTTACTGCACTACATTTATTGGACAGCTTTAGTTACTTTGCAGATTTATATTGTGTATTAATAATCTGAATCAACTAATACATTATGATATACAGTATATATACATACATATATATATATATACATATACATATACATATATATACAGTACATAACCAGCTGCAATATTAATGTGATGTTTACAGTACTGCATCAAGACATGTACCATTCAGCATAATAATAATAAACGGTACTTTTAGATACTTTAAGTACAGTATTTTTACACTGTGGTATTACTACCTTTTCTTAACGATTTTGGTAACATTTCATTTTATAGGTCCGCAAATTTCATAGTAATTAGCTGATAATTAGCAAGTAACCTATTTGAAATTTCTTTGGAATTACTGCCAAATTACTCAATTTATCAAAAATGACTTTATTATAAACATGATTTAATAATTGTATGCTAAAATAGCATATAATGGTTAAAATAGGGCCCTTAGGCTTGAGGAGCGTCTGCTCTTCATCGGAGTTGGAAAACTAATAGAAGACACATCTGATCAGGCACAAATCTCACCATTGTGTGACTTATTGAAAAAGAAGAAGTCCATATTCAAAGAAGTTATTTTCTAATTATCATATATTTAACAGCAGACATGGAAATAAAGCATATGAATTAACTTTGTATTCTTTTGAGCCGGCTCGTTCGCGTCCGACACATCACTAATTTCATGACAACTGGGCTACGTCCATCTGCTGAGGAAGATGATGTCATACAATCTAAAGCTCCAGAACAGCTACTAAATGGTCGTTGTGGTGCGACTGTTTTGCTTCAAAGGTCAAGAATGAACTCTCAATCTCTAAATAGACATTTGTTTTAATGAATTCAAGACAGTGAAGCATAATAGAATAGACATGTTGCTGATCTGGTGACAGTAGCTAAACTGATATAGTGTTAAAATTGGACACTCCTGCTAATTATAAAGGTCCTCAGCCTGGCAGTTGAGACTGCTGTAAACCCTGGCAGTCTCAAGCTTGTAGAAAGCATCACAGTGTAAGTCGTTCTCTCCCGTCACGTTCACAGAGATAATAGTGAACATCTCATACGGAGGAATCAGTACTTCATCTTCGTCCGAGTCAAACTCGGAATAGGACTTGAGGTAGGCGCCAAAACATGTTTCTATCTCAAAGCAGGTCCTCCGTCCAAACTGACGCAAGTCCTTGTTGAGGGAGCTGGAGGCGAATGAGCCGAAGCGAATGGTTTGTCCTAATTCCCCGATGAAGAGCAGTTTGCTCCTCCGGTAGGTGGTGAAGCAGCTTCTTTGGTTGAGTTTGAGGAGCCGGATGGCATCAGACAGCAGGAAGTGGAGGGCGTGGAATTGAAACGATGTCTTGTAGGAAGCCTTCCCCCTACGGACTGCTCGGTTTAGGTCGTCGTATGACCCCGCTGTGTAGGCACACAGAGCCCTGAAGTGATTCCAGGACAGCGGGTCATACATGTCCTTATTCTTCATGGCTTTGAGGGCACACAGCTTTGTGTATGTGGAGTGCAGACCTTCCCTGGTGCTCCTGGGGAGGTAGTGGCGTTTCACGTTGATCAGCATCTTCTGGGAGCAGCCGTAATACATGTCATCGACGGAGTCCAGAGACAAGCTGAGAGGGATTCTGATGAGCCTGGACAGACCTGACGGGACCTGTACTGCTGCCTTCAGCGAGGCGTTTGTGGTTTTCTGCACGGCAGCCTGAACGGAGGTATTCTGAACATTTACAGGCTCTTCAGATGCTGAAGATGGGTCCACTGTAGCCTCCTGTGGAGAGGATGTCTCAACATCGACCTTTTGGACATCAGAGCGTTTCAACAGGGCCTTTATGGTGTCATGTTCAGGCAACTGTTGAAAAAACAGAACATGTAGTTTTATTTAGATAATGCATTTTACACAATAACATTAAATTAAATTTTAACGAGGAATAACTGTCATGGCCATTTTTCAAAGGGGTCTCTTGACCTCTGACCTCCAGATATATGAATGTAAATAGGTTATATGGGTACCTACGAGTCTCCCCTTTACAGACATGCCCACTCTATGATAATCACATGCAGTTTTTTTGCATGCAGTATAAATGGGTCATTTCCTTCTATTCTAAAATGGTGTATTTGAATATTTCTGCATGGGGTCCCTAAACAGTCTTGAATTACATAAAATGGGTATCACAGTAAAGCTGAGACTCTTGTGGATCCAATGAGTTCAACTGTATTCATGTGTGATGATGTTAGTCCCCATAGTAGCAATTTCATTGTAGTGGGACCATTTATTGAAACCTGACCGCACTGTATGAAATGACCTGTGGTGACCTCTAGGATAATCACAGCCTCATGAATTGTTACAGCCACAAACTACAGACCTAGAACATTCAGAGGATGGATGACTTGCATAGGTAGATTGACAATAAGGGGGTTTCTGAGCAGTTTACACAACAGACGTGCTCGCCGTCCTATCGCCGAAAAATTCAATTCTTGCAGAAATCTCCAAATGTCAAAAGTTTTTGATCCAAAATCACAGCATGGCTTTTTCTGTGGTGTTCCTCAAGGTCTTGGTGTCTTAATGTGGTATTTTGGAGGAATTATTGATATTTTTTATTAATTCTCCAGTGTTAAAAAATGGTTAAATTTAGCACCAAAATAAATATTAAATGGTATCAACACAAAATTTGCTGCAACAATTTATGAGTCATAATAGAGCATGAGAACAGAATCATATACTTCAATCATAATGTTATAAACCCTTACACACTTTTACAATTCATTTTAATTCATTCAGTCATTCATTTTTATTTCCGATTTATGACTATAAGAACTTGATCAACTTAATCAAATTCAATTAGGTCAATTTCAGACTTCATCGTCATCAATCATTTTGAATGCGTAAGACATTTTACTAATAATTAGAATACAAAAGTATTTTTTACAGAGTGGTGAAATATTGTAAAATCAGTGGATATTAGTGGCATGTTACTGTATGCATTAATTATCTTACCGTCTTTGCATTCAGAGGTCTTATCCTCACACAGAGGCAGCAAAGGACGATAAACATCAACATACTCTCCTTCATCATGATTGAAGATACCTAAAAAGAAAACAGGCATTTATTATTCCTGCCTATTAATTCAATCCAAACTTTATTGCAGACTCAAGGTACAGATAAAAAACAAGACATTACATATAAAACATTACATTACAAGATGCACAATAAAAAGTCATGATTAAAATAGATTAGAAATATAAATACATTAATGCCACATATAAAGAACTATACCAATGCCTCCACCGCTGTGATTGGTACCGTGTAGTGTTAAATCTTATGTTAGACAACCGCAAGATTATTTCAATCTCAGAGTCATTTAACCGGCATATAAATTTGTACATGAGATTTCTTAAGACAGTTTTTAAAGTATTTATGCCTGCAGACATAAAACATTTCACTTGCACTGCAACAGCTCGGTCTTTTGAGTAATATTCTCACTGCATCATTATATGCAACTTGAAGTCTCTGTAAGCTCACTTTTTTATAGTTTGACCACAAATGGGCTGTAGACAGTACAGTGGTGTACAATATGCTCTGAACAGAGACATCTTCACTCTATCTTGAACACATACTAAACTTCTGTGAGAGAATGTTTGCTTGTGCATACATCTATAGCGGCATTGCCTATAAATATCATCATCTGTCATGTCTTCAGTAATGAAATGTCCAAGACATTTTACCTTATTACAGACACAAAGATTGTTAACAGACAATTTGAAGTCTGGAAATTATAGACATTTTGAGTGTGCTGTACTGGCATATGTATTGGATATCATGCACACCATACACAGAACATACATTGAGGAACTATTAACTTTAAGTGAATAGAAATGCATCACATTCAGATTATAAATCCATTAGCACCAGAGACATTTTATAATAATACAATTATAACTAAAAATCACTTACTTTCACTTTCTCCAAAAAAAATGAAACCAACATTTTTTATTTTTTTTATTTGAATGATTTCATAAATTGCAACTTTTTGTCCAAATGAAAAGAATACCATAAAATTTACCCCAACTGTTCTCTACATCTTGCAAAGTTAAAAAATAAAAGTGTTTTATTGTGTGTTTATGTGTTGTCATAGCCCGGCTCCTAGGCCATGACAAATACGGGAAAGGACGCAGTGATTGATTGTAAATTAAAGATATTTATTACAAATAAATTAAGGATATACAGAAATAACTACAAATGTGGAGTGTGTCAGTCAGTAACATCAGTAATGTAGATGTGGATGTGTGAGCATGATGAAGTGTGATGTGTTGTGAGTGGAAACTAAAGAAAAGCCAAACAAAGGCAGCCCGGCAGGTTCTGACAGGGATGAGTCCAGGTGAAGGAAAAAAGGGCAGAGCAGCACTTGATTGGGGCTTTTATACTCAGGACGCGCCAGCATCAGGTGCTCTGCATCAGGCATCCTCTCCCGTGATACCTTCAAGGACACAGGGAAAGAATGAATGGCCAAATCCACACTGGCATCTCAGTAGTGAGGCAGGGGCCGTCACACCCCTCACCCCCTTAAAGTCGGTGTCCCAAGGGAACACCGGCATACTTTAAACCCATCCTACCAGAACAAATACCACTACTCAAAAGGACTAACTAACAAACAAAAGGCAAACAAAAACAAATAACAGAAATAATATACGACCTTAGCACTGAATATTCTTCCCGCAGCTTTCTACCCCATCATCAGCAACCCTGGTACCTGAGAAGCAATTTAAGAAGGTGGCACAGAAAGAACAGGTGTATGAAACAGTACAACAGGACAATATATCATTCTAGCCAGTCACACTAGTGACTAATCAATACAGAGGGGCGCGTGATAGCGCATCAGCAATAATGTTGTCTGTTCCTTTAATATGTCTAATCTCAAGGTTGTAGGCCTGAAGAAATAAGGACCACCTTGTCAGCCTCTGGTTTGGGCATCTAAGAGAATGCAGAAACGTCATTTTGTGGATTGTGGTCTGTATGAACCAAAGTTGGCCCTCCCGCTCCTACATACACGTTGAAATGCTGTAATGCCCAAATGAGAGACAAAGCCTCCTTCTCAATAACAGAATAATTTCCCCGGTAGCTGTTAAACTTCTTTGAGAAGAAACTAACTGGCCTCACCACCCCCTGGTGGTCTCCCTGGAGCAAGACGGCACCTGCTCCCACCTGGCTGGCATCTACTTGGAGCATGAACGCTCGATCAAAACAAGGAGCAGCTAGAACAGGAGAAGAGCATAACATCATTTTTATGTTATCAAAAGCAGTCTGACATCCAGACGACCAATCAAATTTCGCCTTGGTTTTAAACAGTTCAGTGAGGGGAAACGCAATGGTGGAGAAGTCTTTACAAAAACTCCTGTAGTAACCCACTAAACCCAAAAACCTTTGGAGTTCCTTCTTTGTTGTGGGTTTTGGATATCCAGCTATTGCCATAACCTTGGCCTGGACTGGCGCTACACTACCATTTCCCACCACACGACCGAGGTATGGTGAGCTGTGCTTCGGCCAAACGGTCAAACAACGCACGGATGCGCTGAAGATGTGAGTGCCAGGTATCACTGTATATGACCAAATCATCAAGATACACAGCACAGCCTTTTAACCCAGACACGACACGGTTCATCAAACGCTGAAATGTTGCGGGGGCATTCTTCAATCCAAATGGCATCACCTTGTAGGAATACAGGCCAGACGGTGTGATAAATGAAGATATTTCTTGCGCCCGCTTGGACAAAGGTACTTGCCAATAACCTTTAAGCAAATCGAATTTGCTAACAAACTTGGCGGACCCCACCTGATCAATGCAATCATCCATACGTGGCAGAGGAAATGAGTCAGATTTTGTCACAAAATTCACTTTCCTCATATCTGTACAGAATCTAGGTGTTCCATCCTGTTTGGGCACCAAAATGCACGGTGAAGCCCAACTAGATGACGATGGTACAGCAATATTATTCTGAAGCATGTACTCAACCTCAGCATCCAAATTGTCCAAATTACAAAGTGATTCTGAGTTTTTCAACCTTCCATACAGCAGACTATCGTCAGGTTCTGGCACTCCGTCTCCCTCATGCACCGAACCCTCCGAAGTCACAGTAAGAGCTGGATGAACACCATCTTTCACCTCCTGATCTAGGTCTGTGTCAATTTCACGCCTATAGTATGGTTTCAGGAGATTCACATGGCAAAGACGTTTGGTTTTCTTCCGCTCTGGTGTTGCTATGATATAATTCAAGTCAGACCTTTTCTCTGTGACGGTGTATGGACCTGTGTACTTAGCCTGAAATGGTGAACCAATAATAGGCATAAGTGACAAAACCTGGTCTCCTGGATTGAACTCACGTCGCTCTGTACGACGGTCATACAGCTTCTTCATCTTACCTTGAGACACGCACAACTTTTCCTGTGCCATACTACCAGCAACAAACAAACGATGTCTAAATCCATTGACATAGTCAACTAGGCTCCTTGGCGGCTCAGTGTCAACACAGCCATCTTTCAACACTGACAAGGGCCCACGCACAGAATGTCCAAAGACCAACTCATTAGGGCTGAAGCCTGTACTTTCCTGTACAGCCTCCCTTGCAGCCAACATCAGCCATGGAAGCCCCTCCTCCCAGTCTCTATCTAGCTCCGTACAATATGCACGTAGAAGAGACTTAAGAGTCTGGTGGAACCTTTCCAAGGCCCCCTGGCTTTGCGCATGATAGGCCGATGATTGGTTCTGTTTAATGCGCAACATCTTCAACACTTGCCCAAATAAATGAGACGAAAAATTTGACCCTTGGTCACTCTGGATCACCTTAGGGATACCAAATATAGATATGAACTGTGATAAGGCCTTAACCACAGCCTTGGTCGTAATCGACCTCAAAGGACTCCTGTCAGTGGAGTGCTGCTGCCACCATGTGTTTAATGGGAGGTTCTGCACACAGAAAGCTGGAGGCAACTTATATAAACTTCTTAAACAAATCTACTTCTGACAACACTTTAAGCAAGAAATAGGCGATGCCACTGCTGAATCTCCTGGCGACTGCTTCTCCTGCATTGAGACACCCTCCATCACGGATCTGGTGGAAATGCAGGTCGAGCATGTGCAGGCAGCAGCATGGAGGCGGGCCGGTCCAGCTTCATAGTCGTGGATCTTTCTTCAGTGTCAGCCTCGTTTTCACCAAGCAGCCAAATTAATACCCTCACTTTACAGATTTGTATTAAACAGAGCAGTCGCTGTTTTGATTATTTATGTTTTTATTTATCTGCACCATCCTTGTATTTTTCACTCAAACACAAATGGTGCAGTAGTTCAAGACTGTTCTCACAGTTTGGTACCTCAAATTACACAGCTTCTTTTCATTTCATTTAAAAATGTATTTAGAACATGTAGAATACAAAAAAAATAAAGAAAAAGAGAACGATCATACCAACAAGTGGACAACCAGAAAGAAGTAGTATTTACATACAATGAAAAGCAAAAGAAAAGCAAATTGTCAAACACTTGATGCCTTGATTTATATATTCGAAAAGGAGTAAGAAGAAGTACAAACTTATTTAGTCCCACCCCTTCTCCATAACTCATTCATTAATAATTAACCAGCTTCCTTATTGAGCCATACATATACTCTAATTAAATGTTCTTAAATTTGTCTACTATAATTACCTTTTATCTCTGTCATACAGAAATATGAATTAATTACTGATATAATTATCCTTATCAAACTATAAATTTGTTATCAATCCAGAATACCAATTCATTACTTATAATATAACTTAATCACAATACCAATTACTTACTTATATATTTAACTTAATCATATTGACTAGTTATCTTTTCGTATATGCGCATATTATTATTGATAATATACAATTTATAATATACAATATGCACATGCAATACAACATGCAATACACATACACACACACACACATATATATATATATATATATATATATATATGTATACATTGCATATTGCACTACATGCGCACACTGCACACCACATACACATATACATATATGTATACATACGTATATATATATATATATACATATATATATATATATATACAATACACAGCATCTGACCATGAATACATTATTCTAAATTTGATTTTGAATTTTAAATTTGCATTATTCTTTACAGAAAAAATAGGAAGATAGACTAATACAGAATAAATATTAAGTAACCAATAAATAAATAAACAAACAGTAATAGATAAATAAACAGTGACCCCTGTAAACACCTTGTGATTGTCAAACCCCCACTTCATCCCTGTACCTTGTGAACATCATGTCTTTATACCTTATTTTAAACTGGTTTAAGTTTGGACATTGCTTTAGCTCCACAATGAAACTGTTCCATAGTTTCACTCCACAGATTGAGATACAGAAACTTTTCATGGTTGTCCGAATACTGTGAGTTTTAAAATGACCTGTTTAAATGTGTTACATACTCTGATGGTTGGAATCAAAATTCATCAAGGTTAAGTTTTTCAAGTTTATTTTTTATTTCATATCACCTGAATCTGGCATTTATGTTGTTTGTTATTCAATTTGTAAATGTTAAATTATATGTTGGAATTGTTACATGATCAATAATGTGCTTTTGTAAGATGGAAGAATGATATTTGTATGTTATTTTATACTTGTATCAAGTTCACTGCACTTGTGGGTTTCAAATAGATGATAAAACAAGCAGAAATATTTTTTTGATTTTTATTGAACAATAATCATTATTATTATTTGTGTATGGGAGGAAACCAGAGTACCTGGTAAAACCCATGCATGCACGGAGAGAATACTCTACACAGACAGAGACCGATCACCAGTCCTTCCTCTGTGCGGCTACAGTGCTGATCACTCTGCCACCGTGCAGCCCTCAAACTATGGAAGTATGGTGAACTCTCACAGCACACCACACCTCTAACCAGCAGGTGCGTATGGTGAACACTCACAGCACACCACACCTCTAACCAGCAGGTGCGTATGGTGAACACTCACAGCACACCACACCTCTAACCAGCAGGTGCGTATGGTGAACACTCACAGTACACCACACCTCTAACCAGCAGGTGCGTATGGTGAACACTCACAGTACACCACACCTCTAACCAGCAGGTGCGTATGGTGAACACTCACAGCACACCACACCTCTAACCAGCAGGTTCGTATGGTGAACACTCACAGCACACCACACCTCTAACCAGCAGGTGCGTATGGTGAACACTCACAGTACACCACACCTCTAACCAGCAGGTGCGTATGGTGAACACTCACAGCACACCACACCTCTAACCAGCAGGTGCGTATGGTGAACACTCACAGTACACCACACCTATAACCAGCAGGTTCGTATGGTGAACACTCACAGTACACCACACCTCTAACCAGCAGGTGCGTATGGTGAACACTCACAGTACACCACACCTATAACCAGCAGGTTCGTATGGTGAACACTCACAGTACACCACACCTCTAACCAGCAGGTGCGTATGGTGAACACTCACAGCACACCACACCTCTAACCAGCAGGTTCGTATGGTGAACACTCACAGCACACCACACCTCTAACCAGCAGGTGCGTATGGTGAACACTCACAGTACACCACACCTCTAACCAGCAGGTTCGTATGGTGAACACTCACAGTACACCACACCTCTAACCAGCAGGTGCGTATGGTGAACACTCACAGCACACCACACCTCTAACCAGCAGGTGCGTATGGTGAACACTCACAGTACACCACACCTATAACCAGCAGGTTCGTATGGTGAACACTCACAGTACACCACACCTCTAACCAGCAGGTGCGTATGGTGAACACTCACAGTACACCACACCTCTAACCAGCAGGTTCGTATGGTGAACACTCACAGTACACCACACCTATAACCAGCAGGTTCGTATGGTGAACACTCACAGTACACCACACCTCTAACCAGCAGGTTCGTATGGTGAACTCTCACAGCACACCACACCTCTAACCAGCAGGTGCGTATGGTGAACACTCACAGTACACCACACCTCTAACCAGCAGGTGCGTATGGTGAACACTCACAGCACACCACACCTCTAACCAGCAGGTGCGTATGGTGAACACTCACAGTACACCACACCTATAACCAGCAGGTTCGTATGGTGAACACTCACAGTACACCACACCTCTAACCAGCAGGTGCGTATGGTGAACACTCACAGTACACCACACCTCTAACCAGCAGGTTCGTATGGTGAACACTCACAGTACACCACACCTATAACCAGCAGGTTCGTATGGTGAACACTCACAGTACACCACACCTCTAACCAGCAGGTTCGTATGGTGAACTCTCACAGTACACCACACCTCTAACCAGCAGGTGCGTATGGTGAACACTCACAGTACACCACACCTCTAACCAGCAGGTGCGTATGGTGAACACTCACAGTACACCACACCTCTAACCAGCAGGTGCGTACGGGTCTGGGTATCATCGGATATTCCGTTTTTTCCTTTGGAATTCAGAAAGGAAAAAACGTTTTTTTATTTTTTCGTTTTAAACCAAAAACCAGGAAACGGCCGTTTTCCCGTTTTTCGTTTCTGAATCAAAAAATGAAAAACGAACCCAAACCGGGCCGTTTGTTTGTTTTTGCGAATTCCTTTTCTCATTATTTGTTTTGAATTGAAGAACGGAAGTCACGTGGGTTTTTCGTTTTTTCGTTTTAAACCACAAACGAAAAACGGAATCACGTGGTGCTCTGTTTGTTTTTTGTTTCCAAACGAAAAACGAAAAAACCAAATTAAAAAAACGATCCGATTTAGTTTCTTCAAGTTTCTTTCTGTTATTTTCTGTTTTGAATCGAAGAGCGGAGAACGGCAGTCACGTGACCAGGAAGTGAAGGCAAACATGTCAAAATAAAAGCCAAGAAGATAGTTTGGTCATTCTATAAAAGTGTAACATTATTTAAGAACAGGATCAAAGTAACAGTAGAAGATAAATAGGCTAAATAAATACACAAATAAATACATACATAGATATTTTTTTTTGTTCTTTTCATTAACACATGAATGTCTTTTATCCAAAAAGTGTGTGATAAATTACAGGGAGGGTCTCTATAGATGTTATACAACAGGGAGGGTCTCTACAGATGTTATACAACAGGGAGGGTCTCTACAGATGTTATACAGAACTCTCACATAATTGACACTTTTCTCTCTCACAGTCTCACTATGGGCTGTTTCTTTATGTCGGCAGGTGAGAAGCACTATGTGGCTACTCCTTTCAACACACCTGACACTTCCACCTGATCCCTTCACTCCACTAGGAAGGCTGTAGCCGAGTAGTTCTACATCATGATAATGCTGATTTTTCAACAAGCGATTATGACATTAATGCCAGCTAGACAGAATAAAGCTCTGTCTGTCATGACAATAGTACTGTACTGAAGGCCACTTCATCAAAATCATGGAAATTCACAATAATTAGGCCTGTGCTAAAAAAGCCGACGCAAGTAAGCCAAATGATCTTTGGCCTATCGCAATAACCTCCATATTGTGTAAAACCATGGAACGAGTTCTTGCCAACCACCTGACCAGCACAGTGCTAGATCTGCTCCAGTTCGCTTAAATAAGAGCAACAGAGGCCCAGACGACGCTGTGCTGACTCTGCTTAACACAGTCACAAAACACCTTATGCATCCTAAAGGTTATGCCAGAGCTTTATTCGCGGATTTTAGCTCAGCTTTTAACTCAATGAAGACGCATATTCTCCTGAAAAGGCTCATTGATCTCAACATCAACACAGGGTTAGTTGTGTGGATCAGAGAGAACATGTCAGACGTGCTGCCCACAAGGCTGTGTTCTTTCCCCTGTGCTATTCTCTCTTTTTACTAATGAATTTATGATCAATGAGAAACATTTTAGACTGTTTAAGTATGCGGATGACATGGCCTTAGTTGACCTTTTACAGGAAACAGGCCCACTAGGTGAAGCTGCCTATCTGGCCCACACTACAGCCCTTCAGACACGGTGTCACACTAGCCAGCTAGAAATCAATGTGGCCGAGACGAAAGAATTAATCATGTGCTGCACAAAACAACATTTGATCACAGAGCTAGTTTCACTTGATGGCCAACATGTTGAAACTGTGGGACACTTTAAATACCTCGGTACAGTCCTGGACACCCAGGTGAGCTTCTCTGTAAATACAGAGTATATTTTCAAGAGATGCTCACAGAGACCTTTATCTTCTAAGGAAACTCAGTGGCCTCGGTGTCAGCCGGCAGATTTTAGAATTAGTGTACAAAACTATTGTTGAGAGGGTTTTAACCTTTAACCTTCCTGCCTGGTACGGTCACCTACACTGTAGATAGAAGAATAAACTGTCTAGGATTGTGTCAATGGCAGGCAAAATAGTTGGTAAACCCCAAAAGCCCTTGACTCAACTTTTTACAGAAAGGACGAGGAAGAAGGCGAGGAGTATCCTGGCAGATAGCTCCCATACTCTCTGCAGCCAGTCGGGAGGAGCTGTAGAGCCCCTCTGGCAACTAAACATGTGTTTAAAAAGTCTTTCATCCCAAATGCCATCAATATTCTAAACTCAACACAGTGACTGAGCAGATCTGAGCCACAGACACTGACATGAACTGTTTTAATGTGTAACATAACCTGTCTTTGTTTTTTACTAACTGCTGTCTGGTTTTTAATGTCTGTTGTTTTCTGTGTTTTGTGAGCCGAAGACAAATTTCCAGCCTGGTGAACAATAAAGTTTGATTGTATTGTATTGATCAGATCATATTGAAGGGCCGTCAGCTTTACAATTTAGTTTGGAGGGAGATTCGGTATCAGTGAAGTCAGTGCATTTTATGAGTAGGCCTTCTGTGACATTACCCACCGTAGGGGTCAGAGGTCACCACTCCTCAATCCCCAAGGATTTTCTTTTCAGTCAAATTTTCAATTTTGACGCATTTATAGATGAAAAGTCAAGTCAATAAACATGGTCAATGATAGATAAGTATGGTTGATCAGCATGTTTGCCAACCTTCAGACATCATAGTGTAATATGATGATTAATCAGCCTGAGTTCACTAAAAAACTGAAATCACTAACTTTCTGTATTCTGTTTGGTGGTTTATGATGCTTTTCAATCATTTCTAGCCTATTTTGTAGTATATATAATTTAGTTAATTTGTTCGACATCATGATAATGCAGATTTTTCAACCAGTGGTTATGACATTAATGCTAGCTAGACAGAATAAAGCTCTGTCTGTCATGACAATAGAACTGTACTGAAGGCCTTTCCTTTACTCGGGTGACTCTTTACAGCCGTCTGAAAACAGCAGGTATCTGTTAAATCTACAGTATCTGGAGTGATGAAGTGGCCTTCAGTACAGTACTATTGTCATGACAGACAGAGCTTTATTCTGTCTAGCTGGTATTAATGTCATAATCGCTTGTTGAAAAATCAGCATTATCATGATGTAGAACTACTCGGCTACAGCCTTCCTAGTGGAGTGAAGGGATCAGGTGGAAGTGTCAGGTGTGTTGAAAGGAGTAGCCACATAGTGCTTCTCACCTGCCGACATAAAGAAACAGCCCATAGTAAGAGTGTGAGAGAGAAAAGTGTCAATTATGTGAGAGTTCTGTATAACATCTGTAGAGACCCTCCCTGTTGTATAACATCTATAGAGACCCTCCCTGTTGTATAACATCTGTAGAGACCCTCCCTATTGTATAACATCTATAGAGACCCTCCCTGTTGTATAACATCTATAGAGACCCTCCTTGTTGTATAACATCTATAGAGACCCTCCCTGTAATTTATCACACACTTTTTGGATAAAAGACATTCATGTGTTAATGAAAAGAACAAAACAAAAATATCTATGTATGTATTTATTTGTGTATTTATTTAGCCTATTTATCTTCTACTGTTACTTTGATCCTGTTCTTAAATAATGTTACACTTTTATAGAATGACCAAACTATCTTCTTGTGAACACTCACAGTACACCACACCTCTCCCCAGCAGGTTCGTATGGTGAACACTCACAGTACACCACACCTCTCCCCAGCAGGTTCGTATGGTGAACACTCACAGTACACCACACCTCTCCCCAGCAGGTTCGTATGGTGAACACTCACAGTACACCACACCTCTAACCAGCAGGTTCGTATGGTGAACACTCACAGTACACCACACCTCTAACCAGCAGGTTCGTATGGTGAACACTCACAGTACACCATATCCCATATAGGAGCAAACACCGTCTTCTATATGGTCCCATAGACCCTGAAATTGTACACGCAAGTGTAGTCAGGATTTCCCCAGTTGCTCTCGACTTGCAGCTTCACATGGCTGAAGACACCTGCTTCCTGATCCTGAGAGATAGAGAAATGAACAGAGAGAGTTAGTTGAGCACAAACCGAGAGGATGGGAAATAAGGGATATAATGAGTAGCCTACAATGAGGACAGACAAACTGTAATTCTTATGATATATTAGCTTGTGGGTGAAATTTAAAAAATGCATGTGCATGTGTTTCGTTGCACGATGTAATACTCACAGACAGTTTGAAAGTCTGCAATGACTCGCCGTCCTGATCATAAAGAAAGGTTCCTAGTAGGGTACCTTCATCCTCTTTAGTCTTCATGCCCTGCAAGAGAGAAAGATAGAGATCCAGTTGAGCACCTTGTTGTTCTCCGTGTATGTGACGTCTGCAGTGTAACAATTTTAAATTTGTGACTTACATAGACAGCAAACATCTTTGGGCTGCTCGAGATGCTGCCAGTTAGCGACACGGTCTTTGAAATGTGACCCAGTGTCACATGGCTGATGGTCACTGGGTGGGACAGGGCTATGACTAAATGTCCACGCTCACCATCAAATGGCCAGCAGCGTCCATCCACGATTGGTCCTCCCTGAAGAATGAAAGAGTATAAAAAAAAGTTTAGATGGTATGAGGTATAACAAAATAGACAGTAAAACAATCCAAATCATTAGATGATATTGACAAACCGCATAGCCATGTGTTTTGTGTGTGTAGTTCCTAGTTCCTACCTGAGTCACAATACTTGGGTCTACAGGTTGTCTCCAAAGAGATATCAGGGATGAAAGAAAACAGGTTGGTCCGGTGCATTGGTATGTTTCCGAGGACAATCGAGCTAAAACAAGGGCCCCTGCACACAAAAACACACACAAAGAAAGTGAAAAAGGGATCTCAAAACTAAAAATCACATGTGTGAATTACAATCTGACAGATAAAAATGATGAGGGTGATTTAGATGTCTCACCTTGCGACTCCAGGGCAACGTTGGGCATAGTGTCCCCTGGTGGCTCCTTGACCCACTTTAACCTCAGCACCTCGTCCTGCAGCATTCTCATCCGCTCCCCCATCCATTCATATGTGCTCAAGGCCTGTAAGTGACAGGAGATTAATTTGAATGGTGGATGTTGACATCATTGTGTGTTTCAACATGTAGGTGAGAACATATTTGGGCTGTGATTGTGTTTTATAGGTGCACATTAAGAATAAAAAGAAGGTCATACCTTATCCCGCTTGGTTGATGGGAAAAGTGACGCTGAGGGTCCTGAGTCAAGAGAGTTGCTGTTCATGGATAGAGCCAGGGTGAAGTATACAATTCCTGATGGATGGAGAGAAACAAAGTATTGGAGAAACAGGTCAGTGATGTTTAATTCAAAAGACAGACACTCTACAGTATAAAACACACAAGCTGATGAACAAGATATGATTGTTTGTAGAAGGAGAGATCGCTTACCAAGACACATGAGCAGCATGAAGAACAGCCAGCGAATAATGCCGTTCCAGCAGGCCCCGTTGCCCCCGCTGGCCCCGTTGCCCCCGCTGGCCCCGTTGGCCCAGTTGCCCCCGCTGTCCTTGTTGTCCCCGCTGGCCTCTTTGGTCTCGCTGTCCCTGTTGGCCCCGCTGGCCCAGCTGTCCCTGTTGGCCCCGCTAGCCTCGTTGCCCCAGCTGGCCCCGCTGTCCCTGTTGGCCCCGCTGGCCCCGCTGTCCCTGTTGGCCCCGCTGTCCCCGCTGTCCCTGTTGACCCCGCTGTCCCTGTTGGCCCCACTTGCCCCGTTGGCCCCTATGGCCCAATTGGCCCCTATGATCCCGCTGGCCATGCTGATTTTCTTGGCGATGGACTTTCTCAGACCGTCTGGAGAAAACCTCCTTTTTCTGAAAGTATTGTATAATGAAAATGAGAAAGAGTGAGAGCTTTGAAGATGTATAATGAAGAACTTATGACTGTTAAACACATAGCCTGTGTATGCTACAGAACATACTGTATACAAGCATGACTGTGACACACACACACACACACACACACACGTCAGCTTACTTGTACGTAGCCGTCTCCTTGTAGGAAATGACTGGTTTTCCTAGATGGTTGTAATATCCTGCGTTGGTCAGTCGAACGCTTCTACGTACCGTGACTGTAAACAAAACAAGAGAGCAGAGGAGGTGGTCAGTCACTCACTGACACAAGTTATGTCATACACTTTGACTTTTCTAACTACAACACTTCTACTGTAAGAAGCAACTCAGTGCATGTCAATAGTTTTGTGTTTTTGAGTGTCAGACACACAGAAACCAAAAAAAAAACACTCTATGTCAGAGATGTGTGGATTCAACTAAAGCCATTTTTGAGGTTGTAGTTTGTGTTGGATGAGCCTTTTAACCATCTTCTCTTCTTTTTGTGAATATAGACTGCTGTTTATTTTCCACATAGTCATACAAGTAACTTTTTCTTTAATATTTATAATATAAATAATTATATTTATCCTCTTTTATTACTTTTCTCAATGTCAGTTTTTGAATAAGTATAAATTCAATCAGTGCTCCATTACTGCCTAACCCAGTTGAATAGAGGCTTACAGGAACTACCACCTGTGCATGAAAGTCATTAAAGAAAACTATTTGACCTAACATCAAGTTGAACATATTGTTGTTGTTTTTTTGCACGATTAGAAACTTTGCAGTTATATTAGGAAATGTGCAAAAGGGAATTCATGTCCATGACTGGATTAAATTTTCTCGAAAAGTGTTTCTAACATTTTGTCAAACTGCATTGGACAAACATGATTAGAAACATCTCTCTCACACAGTCTGAATATTAATCTCTCAAAGGTAGGATTAATCACGTTACATATGAATATGTTCCAACAGAAACCATACAGAGGTATTGCTGCTCTGCTTACTGAGTGTGTGTTTCACAGATCTGTGATAGAAACAATTCTTTACCTTCACTTTGCCTGTTTGATAACATTGTGTCAATGAAGAAGTGGATGTTCAGCGTTGAGTTTTGGTCTCTTGGCGGTTTTGCAAGATATTTTGCTCTGAGAAAACAAGTGAAGAATAAGGTGAGTCCTAATCTTACTGAATTCCACAACGGCAGTGATGCGTCATAGAATTCTAGAATGACATCGTAGAACATAGAACACACGCGCACACAGCAGCGTGCAGGGGCGCCCCGGTAGCTATGGCAACCATCACTGTCACTAAGATGAATAATAATAATAATAATAATAATAATAATAACACTATGATGAAGGCATAAAACGGCCAAAAAGTCTTTTATACACATAAACACACAATAAAACACTTTTATTTTTTAACTTTGCAAGATGTAGAGAACAGTTGGGGTAAATTTTATGGTATTGTTTTCATTTGGACAAAAAGTTGCAATTTATGAAATCATTCAAATAAAAAAGACTGGTTTTTTTTTTTAACACAATGACACAAAAAAATGACATTGAATCCTTTGGGAGTGTAAAACCCATACGGACATATCAGATCCATTTATCTACAAACTGAAAGAAACACAAATGCAAATTTTTCCCTTAAAATTGAGTGTTCTTGTGAAACAAAAATATATTTAAAAGTTCTTGAAATGTTTAACCAGTGCTCCGTCTTTTGCATTTATTATTCTTTCTTTTGGGGTTGATACGAGGTTTTACTGTAACCTTTTAACATAAAGGAAATAAAAGCAGAGGAGGATGTTATTCAGCACCTTTTTTATCCTCCAAGACTGATGGTTGAACATTACTGGGAGAATAAAATATAAAATATCTTATCTATATCTATCTGCTTTGTATATAGGTAGATATATAGGTGTTGTAGCTAGTATACGAGGGCAGTCATGCAGCAGGTGGCTGAACTGATGAAGACAAGATGGACGACATCGATAGCACATTTAGCTGGACAGTGAGGCCTTAAATGGGTCCCTAATAAAATATGCCTCACATCAGTCAGTATGTTTCCTTCTGCCTGCTTTAAGGACAGTTTCACTTTGCTCATTTAAAAGAAAAAGAAAAAAGAAAAACCTGAATTTCGCCAAACAAAGACAGAAAATGCAAAAACTTTAATGGAAACAGATTATCTGTATTATAAACACTTTGGTAACACTTTATTTTACAGGTCTGCACATTTCATGGTAATTAGGTGATAATTAGCAAGTACATTTCTTTGGAATTACTGCCAAATTACCCCAATACTTACAGTTGCCTAGTAAAATTATACCGGTCATAGATAACGTATTTAATTGCTTTTTATGCTGTTTTCTGAAATTTGCTGACTATGGCAAGCCAAGTTAGCTCACCTTAAAGCACATTACGCTAGATTTGAGATAAAGTTAACAAACCCCCAGTTGGACAGGATTTATTTAAACTTTTAGTACATAGTAATTTAAATGAGGGCTATTTAAGTGTTCCTACTGGGTAGCTGATTTACCTAAAAAAGATGTCCGAAAAAAAATTCTGAAAAAAAAGATCTGAAAAATTTCTCAAAATAAAAGTCTGAAAAAAAATATCTGAAAAATGTCTGAAAAAGATGTCCGAAAAACAATTCTGAAAAATTTCTGAAAATAAAAGTCTGAAAAAAAGATCTAAAAAAAGTCTGAAAAAATGTCCGAAAAAAAGTCTGAAAAATAGATCTGAAAAAAGTCTGAAAGAAATAATTCTGAAAAAAAATATCTGAAAAATGTCTGAAAAAGATGTCCGAAAGAAATTTCTGAAAAAAAAGATCTGAAAAATTTCTGAAAATAAAAGTCTGAAAAAAAAGATATGAAAAAAAAGTAAAAAAAAAAAATATCTGAAAAATGTCCGAAAAAAAAGTCTGAAAAATAGATCTGAAAAAAGTCTGAAAAAAAAAATATCTGAAAAATGTCTGAAAACGATGTCCGAAAAAAAATTCTGAAAAATAGATCTGAAAAAAGTCTGAAAAAAAAAATTCTGAAAAAAAATATCTGAAAAATGTCTGAAAAAGATGTCCGAAAAAAAATATCTGAAAAATTTCTGAAAATAAAAGTCTGAATAAAAAGATCTGAAATAAAAGTCTGAAAAAAAAGATCTGAAAAATGTCCGAAAAAAACAATTTGAAAAATTTCGGACAAAATGTCTAAAAAAAAAGATCTGAAAAAAAAGATCTGAAAAAAAAGTCTGAAAAAAAAGTCTGAAAAATGTCCGAAAAAAAAGATTTGAAAAATTTCGGACAAAAAAAGTCTAAAAAAAAAAGATCTGAAATAAAAGTCTGAAAAAAAAGATCTGAAAAAAGTCTGAAAGAAAAGATTTGAAAAATTTCGGACAGAAAGTCTGAAAAAAAAGATCTGAAAAAAAAGATCTGAAAAATAAGTCTGAAAAAAAAGTCTGAAAAATGTCCGAAAAAAAAGATTTTAAAAATTTCGGACAAAAAAAGTCTAAACAAATTCTGAAAAAAAAGATCTGAAAAATTTCTGAAAATAAAAGTCTGAAATAAAAGATATGAAAAATGTCTGAAAAAGATGTCCGAAAAAAAGTCTGAAAAATAGATCTGAAAAAAGTCTGAAAGAAATAATTCTGAAAAAAAAGATCTGAAAAATGTTTGAAAAAGATGTCCGAAAAAAAATTGTGAAAAAAAAGATCTGAAAAATTTCTGAAAATAAAAGTCTGAAAAAAAATATCTGAAAAATGTCTGAAAAAGATGTCCGAAAAAAAATTCTGAAAAATTTCTGAAAATAAAAGTCTGAAAAAAAAGATCTAAAAAAAGTCTGAAAAAATGTCCGAAAAAAAGTCTGAAAATAGATCTGAAAAAAGTCTGAAAGAAATAATTCTGAAAAAAATATCTGAAAAATGTTTGAAAAAGATGTCCGAAAAAAAAATTGTGAAAAAAAATATCTGAAAAAATTCTGAAAATAAAAGTCTGAAAAAAAAGATATGAAAAAAAAGTAAAAAAAAAAAATATCTGAAAAATGTCCGAAAAAAAAGTCTGAAAAATAGATCTGAAAAACGTCTGAAAAAAAAAATATCTGAAAAATGTCTGAAAAAGATGTCCGAAAAAAAATTCTGAAAAATAGATCTGAAAAAAGTCTGAAAAAAAAAAAATATGAAAAAAAATATCTGAAAAATGTCTGAAAAAGATGTCCGAAAAAAAATATCTGAAAAATTTCTGAAAATAAAAGTCTGAAAAAAAAGATCTGAAATAAAAGTCTGAAAAAAAAGATCTGAAAAATGTCCGAAAAAAACAATTTGAAAAATTTCGGACAAAATGTCTAAAAAAAAAGATCTGAAAAAAAAGATCTGAAAAAAAAGTCTGAAAAAAAAGTCTGAAAAATGTCCGAAAAAAAAGATTTGAAAAATTTCGGACAAAAAAAGTCTAAAAAAAAAAGATCTGAAATAAAAGTCTGAAAAAAAAAGATCTGAAAAAAGTCTGAAAAAAAAGATTTGAAAAATTTCGGACAGAAAGTCTGAAAAAAAAGATCTGAAAAAAAAGATCTGAAAAAAAAGTCTGAAAAAAAGTCTGAAAAATGTCCGAAAAAAAAGATTTGAAAAATTTCGGACAAAAAAAGTCTAAAAAAATTCTGAAAAAAAAGATCTGAAAAATTTCTGAAAATAAAAGTCTGAAAAAAAAGTAAAAAATATCTGAAAAATGTCCGAAACAAAAGTCTGAAAAATAGATCTGAAAAAAGTCTGAAAAAAAAAATTCTGAAAAATGTCTGAAAAAGATGTCCGAAAAAAAATATCTGAAAAATTTCTGAAAATAAAAGTCTGAAAAAAAAGATCTGAAAAAAAAGATCTGAAAAATGTCCGAAAAAAAACGATTTGAAAAATTTCGGACAAAAAGTCTAAAAAAAAAGATTTAAAAAAAGTCTGAAAAAAAAGATTTGAAAAATTTCGGACAGAAAGTCTGAAAAAAAAGTCTGAAAAAAAAGTCTGAAAAATGTCCGAAAAAAAATATTTGAAAAATTTCGGACAAAAAAAGTCTAAAAAAAGTCTGAAAAAAAATATTTGAAAAATTTCGGACAGAAAAAGTCTGAAAAAAAAGATCTGAAAAATTTCGGACAGAAAAAGTCTGAAAAAAAAGTCTGAAAAAAAAGTCTGAAAAAAAAGTCTGAAAAAATAGTCTGAAAAAAAAGATCTGAAAAAAAAGATCTGAAAAAAGTCTGAAAAAAAAGATCTGAAAAATTAGTTGAAAGACATCCATATTTATGAAGTTTGAAAACGTGTCAATTTGACCCGAAGACAACAGGAGGGTTAAAATGAGCTCCACCTTTACAGCTGCAACAGTGATGAAGTGATGAAGTGATGTTAGTGCAAATTCGTTTTAATGCCACTAACTTCTTTAACGCATTAACATAACTTGTTATTTCTAGGTTGTAGTGGGCTCAGTTTTAAAGCTAAAGTGAAGATACTGGTATCATATGAAACTAGAAAACCTAAAGAATCCATTGGTACCAACCATGTCATACTAGCATGGCCATTTTCAAAGGGGTCCCTTGACCTCTGACCTCCAGATATGTGAATGTAAATGGGTTCTATGGGTACCCACGAGTCTCCCCTTTACACACATGCAGTTTGGGGCAAGTCATAGTCAAGTCAGCACACTGACACACTGACAGCTGTTGTTGCCTGTTGGGCTGCAATTTGCCATGTTATGATTGGAGCATATTTTTTTATGCTAAATGCAGTACCTGTGAGGGTTTCTGGACAATATCTGTCATTGTTTTGTGTTGTTAATTGTTTTCCAATAATAAATATATACATAAATTTGCATAAAGCAGCATATGTGTCCACTTTTATGTTGATAAGAGAATTAAATACTTGACAAATCTCCCTTTTACGGATAAAAAAATGTGTGAGAAAGTTAGGTGGAGATCAGTGTGAGGTTTCATTTACAGCTGCGTGCTCTTTCTTTCTGCACCACAAACCAACAGAGCAGATAACACTTTAACGCTGCAGCCTCACATCGCTGAGCTCTGATAACTCTGACACCACACAGACACACACACACACACACATACACACACACACACACACACACACACACACATTTACACTTTAGTAATGAAAAGATAAAAGTAATGTCTGCCTTAAGATGGAATCAGGAGTTTCCATGTGAAAACTTGAGATTAAATTAATCAGTTAATCACTGAAAGAGGAAGGAAGAGACGTCAGAGCTATGTGCTGTCCTTCCACTCAGTCCTCTTCAGCCTCACTTTGTTGAAACACTGTCGTCGGTTTTCACAGGTGAGTTACATTTTAACAGTTTTATTTCTGGTCTTAATTTAAAAAGCATATACAAATACTGATATTAAACCTTTTTTTCTGATTAGGATTGAAGGACGACAGCAGCCATGCAGTTGGCAGCAGCTGGATGTGTGTTAATGGGTTTCATCCTGCTCATCTCAGGTAGGATTTACTGTTCATCCCTTCTAAGAACCTGCCTAAATCAAATATAAATAAATGAATGACTCGATAAATAAATAAACCATTAAATGTACCAAAAAATAACATTAAAAATAAATGTATGTATAATAATTAAATTAATTGATAAAATGTGACATAAATTGATATTTCTGTTATAATTTGCTTCTTTATTCATAACACCCCCTCATTTGTATAACGAAGCAAAAATGTATAAAGAAAAGAATACAGAAATAAATAAGTTTGGGGAAATAAATAACGGGGAAATGCAATCGGAAAACCATGCATAAATAAATAAATACATAAATAATTAAATTGAATAAATAAATAAATACATGTTAAAAAATGGAAGATTGAATAAAATAAAATAAAAATAGATACAAAAATGTATTCATTATTAAATAAAAAATAAATATAAAATAAAAAAATATATAATAATTTAAAAGGTAATGACAATATAAACATAAATTAAATAAGGGGATTAATACAAAGGTAAATAAATATAGAAGGAGATAACAGAACCGAAATATCAGTTTATATCACATTTTTCAATTCATTAATGCCTACATTTATTTGTATTTGGGGAAATAAATGGGGGGAAAATGCAAAGGGAAAATCATAAAAAAAATAGATACATAAATCTAATAATGAATAAATACATTTAAAAATAAATACAAATGGGGTGCTGCAGTAGTTCGCCTGGTAGAGCGGGCGCCTCATGTACTGAGTCCTTACCGCAGCGGCCCAGGGATCGAATCTGACCTTTGGCCCTTTGCTGCATGTCATTCCCTTACTCTCTCTCCCTTTCACTACTATCTCTATCACTGTCAATAAATAATAATATAAAAAAATACAAATAAATAAAAAGTAAATGCAAAAATAAATGAATAATTTAAAGTTAATGGCAATATATAGATACATTAAATAGAAGAGTAAATAGATAGGAAAATAATACAAAGGTACATAAATAAAGAAGCAAATTAAAACAGAAATATCAATTTATCTCACATTTTATCAATTAATTAATGGCTAAATTTATTTTTAATATTATTTTTGGTGCATTTAATGCCATATTTATGTATTTTTGAGTCATTTATTTATTTGTTTATTTATTTATTTATTTATTTTTTACCTTGGCGGGTTCACTCCTCCTCACACTGTGGGTAACTTGACTAAATGGATGTTTGAATCATTTCATTCTTCTTCTTTAAATACATTAAATACATACAACAACATTTGGAGTCTGAATTATACTGTTTTTATCTCTGTTAGAATAGTTATTATTGAAGGATAAACAGCTGGTTCATAACTTTTCAACAGTAGTGTACACAAAACAGAAACAAGGATTAAAAAAAACATTACATATCAGTTCTCAATATTTTATATCATACAGTCACGATTAGTAAACATCCAATAATAAGAAAGTATAAATGTGTCCAGATGTTTACTGATGAAATCTTCTGTTAAAGGGGTTCAGGAACGAGCAAACATCATCTGTGCTTTAAAAGGTTCATCGGTGGATCTGCCCTGCTCAGCTCAACGTCCCACTTCAACCAGGAAATGGTACACTGTACTGTGCAATGAATCTAAACCTGTTCTGAACGAGATCTCTGCAGATGGAAATCGTTTAACGTACAACATGTCTGCAGAGAGTAACTTCATTCTGACAATCAAAGATCTGACAGAAAGCGATGAAAATAATTACTGCTGCGGAAGTATAACTGAAAACCCGGGAAGCTGCTGTGACAACAGAACTGAGCTCCATGTTGCAGGTACTGTGGCTGTCAGTTATTTATCACTTTGAGATTAATATCAGTATATGAATTCTTATTTTCCACATCATGATGATCCCAGACCTGCAGGTGAAGGTGATTCCCAACACAGAGGGACAGACAGCAACACTGATATGTAGCACCAGCTGTCCTCTGACTGAAAACCCTGCAGTCTACATCTGGTACAAGAACAGAGAGTTCCTCTATCAGGACTGGTCTCCCTGGTACCAACAGCTGGTCAGCAGTGAGGAAGCAGTCACATACTCCTGTGCTATCAAAGGCTACGAGGACCTCAGAGCCCCTCAAGTCTCAGTGGGTGAGTGACAACCATCAGCTCCTTATTATATGATGAAACATCTGGATAAATGTGTTATTTACGTTTTAGCTCTCAGATTAATCTAAAAGGATGCATCTCTACAGCAAGGTGAAATGTTAAACCACTGGGGGTTAGCAAAAACAAGATTTTTCAAAGGGGTGTTAAGTTACTCTTTCTTTCTTTTTGTCCAGATTCTGTCTCACCGACCTTCTTTAATGTGACCTATGCTAAAGGGAGAATGTGTTCTTCTCAGCACACATCAGAGCCCTGCTCCATCACATATCCAACAGGTTGAGTTTACATAAATATCCACAAAACACTCCTCATCCCCAAATATATCACAGCAACTGATTAAAAGTGTATTCTCCCAACAGAAGTACATGTTCAATTGACTCCTGAGAACAACGCTGTCACACTGACCTGTAACACCAGCTACCCGATGGCTGACCCTCACACTGCCTACAGGTGGTACTGGAACAGAGAGTTATACAGTGACTGTGAGAGTCAACACATGACAGTCCTCAATCCGTGTTCTACAACCCTCTCCTGTGCTGTAAAAGGCCATGAAGATCTACGCTCTGATGAAGTCTGTGAGTACAAACCAACTTATATCTTATATAATAAGAAACGTGATAACTTAAATAATGCTTAAACACCAGGGAGGGCGGGAAACAGAAAACACTCTGACGTAAACACAACTTTGAGATTAATAATGTTTGAGTTTTGTTCATTTAAGTGTTATTAATCAAATATCACCTTCTCTTTCAATTTAAAATCTAATATCAGTCTGTGCTGCCAAAATCATAAACAATAAATAAATAAATGGCTCAATAAATTAATAAATAAATGGCTCGATAAATAAATAAATATTTAATTAAATGTACCAACAATAATATTGAAAATAAATGTAAGCATTGATTATTTGATAAAATGTGACATAAATCGATATTTCTGTTTTAATTCTTTATTTATGACAGCCCCCTCATTTGCATAATGAAGCAGAAATGCATTAAGAAAAGAATACAGAGATTAATCAGTTTAGGGACATAAATGGGGGCGAAATGCAAAGGGAAAATCATAAAAAAAATAGATACATAAATCTAATAATGAATGAATACATTTAAAAATAAATACAAATGGGGCGCTCTGACATAAATAAATAAAAAATGTATAAAGAAAAGAATACAGAAATAAATAAGTTTGGGGAAATAAATAGGGGGAAATGTAATGGGAAATTCATTCATAAATGAATAAACAAATAAAATAATAATAATAATAATGATAATAATAAATATAATAATAAATAAATAAATTGATTTAATAATGATTAAATATATTTATAAATAAATAAAAATAAATACAATTAAAAGTTAATAAAAATAATTAATTAAATAAAGGGAAAATTAAATAGAAGAGTAGATTGATGGGAGAATTAATACAAAAGTAAATAAATAAAAAAGCTAATTAAAACAGAAATATCACATGTCACATTTTAACAATTAATGCCTACATTTATTTTTTACATTATTTTTGGTACATTTAATGGCATATTTATTTATTTATTCATCGAGTCATTTATTTATTAATTTATCTATTTTTTATTTTGGCAGGTTCTGTCCTCCATAGCGTTAGTCTTTTCCTCTCCTTTACAGTTGTGTGACGTAATTCAAGCAGAGAATATGTGGCCTCTTAGCACCTTAAAATCTCAGTCATTGTTGATTTCTTTCTGATTTGCAGTTATTGCTGCTGCAAGAACTTCTGTTTTTTCAGCCTCAGACGCTGTGTCTTACTCTCCGTCTGTGAGAAAGAAATGTTTTAAAACCAGTTAAAATCCTAGACGGAAGAAGTATTTTTCAAAGTAAACGTATTATTAAAAGTCTTTCATCTATATTTCAGGTCTTGATAAAAGCACCTGCTGGAGAGTGAATTATGTCAGCAGGAGAATCTGTGCTCTGGAAGGTTCTTCAGTGAACATTTCTAGTGAATACTCTCACCCCCACGATCA
The DNA here is from genome assembly GCF_015220745.1 of Sebastes umbrosus. NCBI lineage: Eukaryota > Metazoa > Chordata > Actinopteri > Perciformes > Sebastidae > Sebastes > Sebastes umbrosus. The sequence goes on from NC_051271.1 coordinate 4,578,521, forward strand.
CAAGCCAAAATTATGGTATAAAATAAAGAGAAGTGGTGAGGAGGAGGCAGCTGAAGCGCTGATCAAGAATGCAAGTCGTCGTGTGGAGTATGATGACAACATGACGGATTGCCACATCCTGAGAATCCATAACCTGACAAAGAATGACTCAGCAGAATACACATTCACACTCCAGGAACGAGATGATGAAGGATGGAAACAGTCTGATATACCTGGAGTCACTTTAGCTGTCACAGGTAATTCTTTTGTATGGTAGCCCATAGAGTACTTTATTAAAATATTAAAATGTAATTCTACAATTCACCTTATTCTTTGCCTGAACTATAGGGTGCTTCTGCATTTCGTTATGTTGTGTTCTCACTTCCGTCTAGAGCGGAAGTGCCATTATTTTTGCTTAGCGTCGCCAGTGTTAATACATCCCTGGTTATCATCCTTTACTTGCCACAAAAGCTGTTTTTAAGCCTTATAAAAAAGATATTAGGTTGTTTTTTCAGGTGAGAAAGTAATCATTTAGATTTACAATGTTTTTTTTATTGTTTTCTACTGTTCTCTGAAATAATTGGCATCAGGTATTTAGATGGTTGCATGCCAGTTTATCTAACAGAAGTTTAAACAATGTCTCTTCTACATTTACTGACCGCTCTAACCATCTTTCAGGTGTGAAAGTTCAGTTTAGTCCTTCTGCAGTGGTGAAAGAGTACCAGAGAGTCACACTGACCTGCAGTACCAGCTGTCCTCTGACTGACAACACAACCTTCATCTGGTTCTTCAACAGTCGACCTCTGACCCTGAAGGAGAACCAAAACAAACACCTGGTTCTAGACCCAGTCAGCAGTCAGAATGCAGGAAACTACTCCTGTGCTGTCAAATCCCACAACAACAGCAGCTCTGATGAAGAGACTCTCACTGTTCAAGGTGAGCATGTCTTTTCATTTTAACTGAATATTGACGGTGAAGCACTTTAACAGTTGAAGCAAAATGTTTTTGAAATACGACATTCAACAACTCTTATTCTGACAATGCACATCAACATAACTGTGCACTTGAAGGTCAATATGAAAACAACAGGCTGCTGTAACTCACCAAGGACACTTCATTTACATTTGGTAGAAGGAAAATAAAGACTCAGTAAAAGCAGCAGGCAGACACAGGTTATGATTTAATAATAATAATGATGATAATCATAATAAACTTTATTTTAAATGGCACTTTGTTTTCCAGAAGAAAAAAAACAGTTGATAAAAACCAGAAAACTGGAACAACAACAATAGAATAAAATACAAACAACAGAGGGATCATAAAAAGAGTGTTTCTGCAGCTACGAGCATTTTTAAGTCCCAGCAGTGACATTTTTGATTCCTGTTCAAATTTGCAGTGCAATGCTTGATGAATATATGCACGGTGTTATTACCCATCTTGACAATTACTAAACTAATTAATAACTAAATAATGTGATTTAATAAAATTCATAAAGCATTTTATGGGTCCAAACACCACTTTTCTTCATGTTAAGATACGTAAAAAATGAGCTAATTCAATGACAATATGACATTATTTCAAATGGAATTGTTTCATATACATATTACTTTACACCATATTAAAATTATTTTTATGTTTACAAATCATTTATATGATTTTTTTTCATCTAAATGCGCCTGTCCCACACCTCTGAGTTAAAGCTAACGTAGACGACCTCGCTAGCTGCCATTTATCTACAATATTTGCAAAAATGTCATTCCTGCAAGTTCCAAGAATAAATTAATATTGTTTAATAATAAATAAAGTCCTTACGTTAAAGACATTAGACATTAGAATTGCAATATCTGTCATAAAACACAACATATTTTATATTTTTTGTGTATGAAGACTGACATCTAGGGTTACTGTCTACATTTTTCAGGATGGAGAGAAAATCATGAAATCCCCTATTTTTAGAAAATGTTTTTATGTCACTATTTACAATGATGCACAAAGCTTGATGAAAATTAATTTAAATGTCTTAAAAATATTATAGAAATTAAAAAAGCAAAATGTATAAAATAAGCCTTATTGTAATGTTGCGGTAAGGACATTTAGTAAGAACAAGTGATGAAAACGATAAAAAATAAACATGTTACAGATTAAAATCTTAACCTCTAGATGTCATTTTGTGTTCCTGTTTATATGTATTACATACTCTGATGGTTAAAATTCATAGAGGTTGATTTTTTAATTTTTTTTTATTTGGGAGAGTCAAAAGTGACCGTAGTTGCAGAAACACCCAAAAGCAAAAATACCACAAGATAAAATAAAGTTTAAAAACATATAAAGTGGCCAGGGAGGGATGATAATAATTATGATTTAAGTACAAGCCCCAAACCTATAAAATACAAATTTATTATTTTGAAATATGTTTCACTAGTAACTTACATCTTACATCAACCTCTGTCTCCAGGTCTGACATCAATAGCAATACTGAACGCAATGAAACTGACTCTTTTATTCCTGATCCTGTTGGCTCTACTCCTCCTCTACCTGAAGAAGAGGTAAAGTACCTGATAATCTCCCATTTAATTTCCTGTATTAAAAGTCTTCTTGTTGGCTTAATTATATCTGTTTTTTTAACATTACTAATTTTTCTTAATATGACCAATAAAATCCAGGAAGAAGAGACCTCTGACCTCCGCTGCTGAGCTCAGTGACAAAGTACAAACTGGACAGGTGAGTGAAGAACCTGAGACCTGGAAATGACTGTTAGTGTGTGTCCAAGTGTGTCATCTGTTTTCTCTGGTCTTCAGATGGACCAGCTTTATGAGAGCTTCCCACTCACGACCACGAATCCTGCAGCAAAGAGAGAAGCAGCAGAGCAGCAGGAAGACATCATGTAATATACTGTATATATACAGACGTAGGCAAAGTTGTTGGTAACGTTCCGTTAAAGAGAGAAAAACCCACAATGGTCACTGAAATAACTTGAAACTGACAAAAGTAATAATAAATAAAAATTCACTGAAAATTAACTAATGAAAATCAGATATTGTTTTTGAATTATGGTTCAGCAGAATCATTTAAAAAAACAAACTAATGAAACTGGCCTATACAAAAATGATGGTACTCTTAACTTAATATTTTGTTGCACAACCTTTTGAGGCAATCACTGCAATCAAGTGATTTCTGTAACTCTCAATGAGACTTCTGCACCTGTCGACAGGTATGTTGGCCCACTCCTCGTGAGCAAACTGCTCCAGCTGTCTCAGGTTTGAAGGGTGCCTTCTCCGAATGCATGTTTCAGCTCCTTCCACAGATGTTCAATAGGATTTAGATCAGGGCTCATAGAAGGCCACTTCAGAATAGTCCAATGTTTTGTTCTTAGCCATTCTTGGGTGTTTTTAGCTGTGTTTTGGGTCATTATCCTGTTTGAGGACCCATGACCTGCAACTGAGACCAAGCTTTCTGACACTGGGCAGCACATTTCGCTCCAGAATGCCTTGATAGTCTTGAGATTTCATTGCACCCTGCACAGATTCAAGACACCCTGTGCCAGATGCAACAAAGCAGCCCCATAACATAACTGAGCCTCCTCCATGTTTCACATTAGGTACAGTGTTCTTTTCTTTGGATGCTTCATTTTTGCGTCTGTGAACATAGAGCTGATGTGACTTGCCAAAAAGCTCCAGTTTTGTCTCATCTGTCCAAAGGACATTCTCCCAGAAGCTTTGTGGCTTGTCAATATGCATTTTGGAAAATTCCAGTCTCGCTTTTTTATGATTTGGTGTCCTCCTGGGTCGTCTTCCATTAAGTCCACTTTGGCTCAAACAGTGACGGATGGTGCGATCTGACACTGATGTACCTTGACCTTGGAGTTCACCTCTAATCTCTTTGGAAGTTGTTCTGGGCTCTTTGGTTACCATTCGTATTATCCGTCTCTTCAATATGTCATCAATTTTCCCCTTGCGGCCACGTCCAGGGAGGTTGGCTACAGTCCCATGGACCTTAAACTTCTGAATAATATGTGCAGCTGTAGTCACAGGAACATCAGGCTGCTTGGAGATGGTCTTATAGCCTTTACCTTTAACATGAAGGTCTATAATGTTCTTTCTGATCTCCTGAGACAACTCTCTCCTCAGCTTTCTGTGGTCCATGTTCAGTGTGGTACACACCATGATGCCAAACAGCACAGTGACTACTTTTCACCCTTTAAATAGGCAGACTGACTGATTACAAGTTTGAAGATACCTGTGATGCTAATTACAGGACACACCTTAGTTTAATATGTCCCTGTGGTCACATTATTTTACATCTTTTCTAGGGCTACCATCATTTTTGTCTAGGCCAGTTTCATTAGTTTGTTTTTTAAAATGATTCTGTTGGACCATAATTCAAAAACAATATCTGATTTTCATTAGTTAATTTTCAGTAAATTTTTATTTATTATTACTTTTGTCAGTTTCAAGTTATTTCAGTGACCATTGTGGGTTTTTCTCTCTTTAACGGAACGTTACCAACAACTTTGCCTACGTCTGTATATGTGTGTTCATTTAGATTCTAGTTGGCGAGACATATTTGAGCGCTGCAAAGGCATCTGTGAACTCAAAAAAGGAAGAAACATTTATCTGCATGGCTCTTATCTTTCACACGTTCACAGGAAAAGCTACTGCGTGTTTCTAATGCTGCTGGTTTGTCAGAGTTTTATCTCTCTGTGAAACCAGTAAAGCAGCAAGGCAGCTGTACTTATAAAGCATGTTTCGTACACAGAGGTAGTTTGAAGGTTAAAACAACACATTACAAAGTTAGAACAAGTCAATTAAAAGTTAAAGGTGTGTAAGATTTCGGGGGATCTGTTATCAGAAATGGAATATAATATTAATAATAACTATGTTTTCATTAGTTATAGAGTGCTGCAGGGATGATGTATTTTTGTAAGCCAACCAGGAAGTTAGCATCGCCCTGGTTCCCTCGACAAAAGGCCAATGGGATTGGTTCATTGGGTTTTGGCTCACATTACCTCAGTCTTGAAAAGGGAGGAGTGAGAGGAGGGGTACTCAGTTGGTTGCAATCTGCAACCACACCACTAGATGTCACCAAATCCTACTCACTGTCCCTTTAAAACAATACAGTTTAAAATAGAAAAAAAGATATATGTATATATATATATATATATATATGTAGAGAGAGAGAGAGAGAGAGAAACAGAAATTTGATGAGAGTAAAAGAATAAACATAAATATATAAACAGATTTAAACTGATAATAATAATAATAATGATCTGGGTTTTAAAATCATTTAGGTAAAGCGCTTGAGAACAATAAGATTTAAAAATATTAAAAATAAGTGGTGACTTGTTGCATCGTGCTGCCACCATCAGACCATAAATCCGTTTTTGTATTATAACAATTTTCATGATTAAATATTTTTCTTGTTGTGTTTTAATAGCATATCTCGTTATGGCTTATTCCTGTTTGTTCTGTTTTGTTTGTGTGATAATAATGTCTGATATTGAATCTCATATTTACTGGGGGATAACTTTGTACAAGCCTTTTTGCTTCCATCCTCCCATGCACATATCCATTTATTTGTATTACTGTATGTATTTTACCATGATGTTATATAGATTAAAATCTAAATTACAACTGACTGATTTCTTTTTTTAAACTGAAACTTTTGCCAATAAGTCACCCAGTTTAGGACAACTTTCTGCTACTGAACAAGGATTTTTCTTTCCTTTACAAGTTGGAAACTCATGACTGGAGACGCCTACTTTTCTCATTCTGCAGGAGTGCTATTCTCTAAGAAAAACAGAACCTGCCAAAATCAAAATTAAATGAATAAATAAATAAATGACTCGATATATAAATAAATATGTCATTAAATGTAGCAAAAAAATATTAAAATATATGTAGCAATTAATTAATTGATAAAACGTGACCTAAAAGGATATTCTGTTTTAATTTTGTTCTTTATTTTTATTATATTATTATTTTTTATAGTTTTTTTATAGTATCTTTTTTAAAAAGATGTTTGCATTTATTTTTATTAATTAATTTACTTTTGCACTTATTTTTTAATTTATTTATATTTATTTTTAAGTGCATGTATTTATTTCTGCACGATTTTCCCTTTGCATTTCCCCTCTTACAGTATTTATTTCCCCAAACATATTACTTTCTGTATTATTTTCCTTTATTCATTTTTTTATACATTTCTTTTTACATTTCTTTATGCATTTCTGACTCATTGTGCAAATGAGGGGGCTGTCACTCAACGTATATATCATTTAGTCATTTATTTTTCATTTTGGCAGGTTGCATCCTCCATAATTCTCTTCAACAGGTGGAACAAATGACATGAAACATGACACAGAGAGTCACAGGCTAATGATCAGGATGGATGTATTTGCTCATCAACACGTGTGGAGCTAAAAACAAAACAGGACATTTGGTAAATTAGCTAATTAAAGAAGAATTAAGTGATTTAGAGGGGAACTTTTAATGTGGCACCTGATGTGGCACCTTCAGCTCATTGGTGGAAATTTCAATCACTTAATGAAGGCTAATCCTTTAAACATTAATTGGATTTATTGGTTGTTTATAGACTGACTTTATCTGTCAGTCAGAGTCACTATTCGCCCCCTATACTTTTGGATGTATTGACACACACAAATATGTTTTATAAAACAAAATATGAAAGATGTTTCATTATGTAGTCTCATAATGTTCAATACTAAGTATTGACCAGAAGGTGCCACTATTTGACTACCTAATAGTGTGCTATTTGCCTCAGAGTGATTCAGTGCTCCATTTTCCTCATTTGAATTTTCAGGATATATACTGTGAATATATATATTTTGAGCATTGTTTCTGTTTTTGTAACACAAGCCAATTACACACCATGTTGATGGAAAATTTGCTGACATTATATGTAATTAAGCTATAGTATCTCAAATTAAGATCAGACTGCTTTACATACTGGTCACACGGGTGGTTATATCACTTTTATTAATGTAAATACAAACATTTAAAAATAAACAGAAAATAAATACATAGACAATAGACTTAAAAATAAATAAATAAACTCAAAAATAAATAAATAAAAGGGAAAATTAAACAGAAGAGTAAATAATATTAAAAATAAATGTAGGCATTAATTAATTGATGAAATGTGACGTAAATTAATATTTATATTTTAATTAGTTTTTTTCATTTATTACAGCCACCTCATTTGCATAATGAAGCAAAAATGTATTAAGAAATGTATAAAAAACAATACAGAAATAAATAAGTTTGGGGAAATAAATAGGGGGGGAATGCTAATTGATTTTTTATCAACACAGAAGTCACATTTTTCATAGAAATTTGATACCACCAACTGGATCAAACAGGTAGGCTTATTGGGGGAGATATTCCAAATACTATCCATGGCTACTTGTTTTTCCACTGTATATATTCCGCAGCATTCTGGGAAGATTTGCAGGACTGGCTGTCAACCAAAATCCAACTACTTGCTCCTCTCACAAGAGAAAATATTGTGTTTGGTATTAACATGAAGGACATTAAGAGTGACTTGATATTGAACAATCTGATACTGCTGGCAAATGTTTTCATCCACGTCGCAGGTCCTTCCTTCCTGCAGCTGTCAGACTCCACAACCAGCACTGCTCCCAGTAGACCACATACACACCAAAAAAACTGACAATAACCTGATATTTTCAGGTGGAATTTCATTAATTAATTCATTAATTCATTCATTCATTCATTCATTCAATCATTCATTCTCACTGTGCAATATCATTTTCCACTTGTGCAATTTTGTTAATAGTCTGTTTATTGTCAATACTGTATATACTGCTCCTATTCTTATACTTCCTTTTATTTAAATGGTTCATATTGTGTTACACTTTGTTTAGCTGATGCATCTTGTTTTTTGCACTGTCCCCTTTGCTGCTGTACACTGAAAATTTCCCCACTGCGGGACTAATAAAGGAATATCTTATCTTATCTTATTTTAGGCTTATTGGGGGAGATACTCCAAACACTATCCAGACCTACTTGTGTGACGTAACGAGGCCTTGGTGGTCACGTGATTGGGTTGCGTCTCTGTACATCTCGTCTCTTCTGAGCAGCGAGACTGAAGCTGAAGACTGAAGCTGACTGTCTGTTGGAGCTGCAGCTGCTTGTTTCGGTCGGATTAACACTAAAACACCATGGACGGCAGGAGCTACGGTTCCGGTAACTATCCACCGTTAGAGCCTTAACCTGTGGTGCAGACGCCTTCACTGTGGCTGCATTGATTTATTCATTAGCTTTCCTGTTAGCCGGTTGCTTTGTTACCGTGAAACACAGCCGTTAGCTTCTTAGCTTTGTTAGCTTGTTAGCCGCAGTGTGTTAGCCGTTAGCTTTGTTAGCTTGTTAGCCGCAGTGTGTTAGCCGTTAGCTTGTTAGCTCGTTAGCCGCAGTGTGTTAGCCGTTAGCTTTGTTAGCTCGTTAGCCGCAGTGTGTTAGCCGTTAGCTTTGTTAGCTCGTTAGCCGCAGTGTGTTAGCTTGCCAGCTTTTTTTTTTTTTTTTAATTTTATTAAACAAATTCAAATTTACAAACAACATGGCTCATAGATTTTTTTAATTTTTTTTTTTAATTCATTACAATATAATCGCATGTTCAGATTTGTCATTACAATTCTGCAAAATATTTTACAGTAAAAAAAATAATATCAAAATAAATGATAAATTATACAACAAACAACTGTAAGGAAAGGAAAAGATGAATTCGTGGTATGCTAAACAATTGGAATAAATTTGAAATGTCTAAACAATTTAATAGCTTTAGTCAATTTAGAATTTGAGATCTAAGTTTTCAGTCATAGTCAAATATGTTTTAAAATCAGTATCTTTAAAAATAAAAAAGTAGGGTAATCTTTTAAGCCATATCATACCCTATAGTATCTTCCAGAAACTCAATTTTACAAATCTATCAGAAAGAAACTATTCACATGTTACGAACTAAATATATAAAATTCCCCAATAACTCCCAAAGCAAAAGAAATCCATATTAAAATATTAAACGGAGTGTATCACCATCCATCCAGTGATATAATAATATAATTATTATTAATAATAATAATAATAATAATAATAATAATAATAATATCCATGCAGTGACTTGTTGCGACAACAATTTGGAATTGAAACCAATAACTGTATTTTGTGATGATACTGAAACTACTGATCATTTATTCTTTCATTGCATGTATTCTGGAGCTTTATGGCTTCTGATATACATGACTGGCTTTTCCCAAAAGTTTCTCATCTGGGAAACTTCTCTCAAAAGGACATTGTTTATAGTTCTCATATACACAACAACAAAGATGACTTTCTGCTGAATAACATTCTCATTCTTGGAAAATTTTATTTGCACAAATCCAAGTATATGAAAGTGAAACCTATAGGTTTAATATGTTTCATTCTGAGTTTCTTTCTTACATAAAAGCCATTAAAGTCATGAAAAACAAAAATGCATTGAAACTTCTTAGCGTAACAGAAGAATATGAATTACAGGTATACACCTACATAATTTTACATATTTTATTTGTTCTTGTTCTGTATGCACCTTGTCCTTTTACTTGAATGCAATGATCTATGAGCCATGTTGTTTGTAAATTAATAAAAAAGCTTGCCAGCAGCAACAACCAACGGTTAGCCGTTAGCTTGTTAGCTTTTTAGCATCAACAACCAACGGTTAGCCGTTAGCTTGTTAGCTTTTTAGCATCAACAACCAACGGTTAGCGTGTTAGCTTGTTAGCCGTTAGCTTGTTAGCTTGCCAGCAGCAACAACCAACAGCTGTAGCTTGAAACAAAGAAGCGTTTTGCTAATTGTTAAGTAGCTGATATGTTTCCTACCTGTTGTAGTTTTCCGTTTAACAACAGTCATTTCAGAACAAACCGTTAACGGCATCCCAGGCCGGTTAGATAACATTCAGCTAGGCTAGCTAGGTTAGCCTCTTCGCCTCCAGGCTGTTTATGTGCTAACATGCTAACATGCTAACACAGAGCGCTGTGCGGCCCAGTGTTGGGCTGCTGTTGCTGTTGGGCGTTGAATCTTTGCTAAAATCTGCTGGCTAATTCTGTGAAAATGAGTCAATGTGGGGTGAAAAAAATAGTTTTAAAGGGTAGTTAATAAAATGTCCGCCTCATCAAACATGCCTCCATAACATGCTGTGACTTTATTTACATAAAATACAGTTCTGAATTTCCCATTTTGCACCAAGTTAAGCCAGTACAACAGAAACAGAGTCACTGATATGTGATTGACTGATTATCACTGTTTTAATTATGTCTTAATGTTCTTTTGCACTTTGTCGCAATGTTCTTGAATGTTTCTGTAAAGCACTTTGAATTGCCCTGTTGCTGAAATGTGCTCTACAAATAAAGCTGCCTTGCCTTGATACGAAGCTAATGAACATCCAGTTGAACACTACTGGGACACATTTCAGCTTATTCATTAAGTCTTGTTTATACTGCTTTATATCATTTTAGACAACTTACTACTTGCATGACTATAACTGCTTTACCTTTACTTACCTTATATACTTTACATACTGTTTACAAACTGTTACACCTCTGTGTGTGTATATATACTATATATACAGTATATATTCACAAACATATTTATTACTTCTCATCATGCATATACATACCACATCATGTTTACATTCAGTTTTCACAACAGAAACAGAGTCATTGTCTGATAAGAAGCTATTGAACATCCAGTTGAACACCTCTGGGACACATTTCAGCTTATTTATTAAGTCTTGTTTATACTGCTTTATATCATTTTAGACAACTTGCATGACTATGACTGCTTTACCTTTACTTACCTTATATACTTTTCATACAGTTTACAAACTGTTACACCTCTGTGTATACATATTCATAGAGTATATATTACTTCTCTATACATACTACATTCCTTTCTGCACCTCTGTGTACACATGTTACTTCTCATCATGCATATACATACTACATCCTGTTTACATTCAGTTTTCCCATCTGAAATACTGTTGTCAACAAAATTACAAATTGACATTACTATTTTACATTAACTTGTGTTTATATTTATTTTAACGACAATAGTTTATGCCTTGGATTATCATTTTGCTTTTACATTCACTTGTGTGATTTCCCCTTTTATAAATACATATTTTAAGAGCATTGTTGAAGGAACCTGAGACAAAGATTTTTATTGCCAATGACCACTTTGCTGGAATTGAAAAATGACACAAAGAATTTTGAATTACACAGCCGTATGGTAACCAAATGTCTAAATTTGGTTAATTAAATGTAATGCTGCCGCTATCAAGTATCTTCGTGATTCCAATTATTCTATCAATTAATCGAGTAATCGGATAAGAAATACTTTTGCTATATTAAAGAGCAATAGTAAATATACAAACGAGAAGATCAGTCATGTCTTTTAAAATGAACAACTAAATGGTTTCCTTTTTAGAAAAATCCACATTTTTATTGCTTAAATTGCATACAATAATATTATCTGTCAAAACTAAACCAAACCTTCATGCATTTAAGTGCCATATTACATTCGCGGTTTTAAAGAAAACATTTTCTGAATTGCAAAAAATAAAATAATAATAATTTTACATTACTTTTAAAAAGGTAGGCCTATACATCTTCGCCGTTGTCATCTTCTTCGCGTCTCTTGTCCACAGCGTAAGCATGTTGTGCAAAACTAATAATCATCCAAACACAATGCAATGTATATAGTTGTATGGATGAGACAAAGCTTCTTTGCATCGACGATTTTAAGTTAGCGAATTGCTCGTTTCAGCCCTATTTGTATACATTTATATATCGGCTTCAATCACCTTTCAGTTTGCTAATATTAATGTTTTCTCTCCTTTTTGTAGGTTACTCCAGTTGGGGAGGTGGCGGGTCAGGCAGCAGAGGTGAGGACATGAGTGAATATAGTATAGTATTGCATAATAACACAAGGAGGACACCCATATATAGTATTCCTATTAACACCTTTTGATTCCTCTCTTTGTCAGGTTCTGGAGGCTTTGACCTGTATGGGGGAGGTTATAAAGACTCCATGTCTGGGCTCGGGGGTTATGGGGGAGGAGGAGGAGGCCACATGAAGAGAGGACTCTCTCCTCTCTCATCCACAGGCGCAGATGCAGTCATTGCCAAGATTAACCAGCGCCTGGACATGCTCACTCAGTTGGAGGGGGGGTTGAAAGGGACTCGGGGTGACAGGTAATAACTTGTTTTTCCTTTTTCTGCTCTATACTGCTCACAACAGTCAGATACCACTACCACCCGTCCATGCCAGTGAGAGTATTACATTTCCCAGCCGTGTCTTTCATGTTAAAAAGTTAAATAACATAGCATAAGTAATAGGGATGTAATAATTAACCGTTAACCGACAAAAATAGTTTTGACCGATTAATGATCAGTTAAACAGTTAAAAGAAATATAAAAAAAAAATTTAAAAGCTGAGCATATGGCTTGTCGCTAAAATGAGAATAGCTGGTCCACCTTAAGTGAGACTTAGCTGGAGTTGTCGCTATGCACAGGGCTGACCACCTTCACTTTAATCAGCAGGTGGCAAGACACAGGAACTTGGCTTGGGTCTTTAGGACCATTTATTCACCAACAAATAAACTGTACACACTGCTCTGCTTCGTTCACAGCTATTACGTTACTGATAACTTCATATACACCGTCGCATACTCGCTAATGTTACGGCGGGCTTGTAATACACTGCCGGAAACCCAGCAGCAGGGCTATGCTTCCGCTATTTCGGACTGAAAGCGACTACCGGACCCCAGTAAAAACAAAAGTAAAACTAAATTATTTCTATTCTGTTGTCATATGTAAAGATCCAGTATGTAGAATCTGGCAGTATCTAGCAGTGAGGCGAGGAGCGGGAGAGCTAGCGACGTAGTTGGAGAAGTTAGAGGAAGTATACACGTGAGACTACGTCCGGGTTTCAAAATAAGGTGTTAACAAAGGGAACTGTATATACAACATACATATATAGAAATAAGATTGATTATATTATATTCACCAGAAGTATAAAACATTACATGTCCCTTTTAAACTAAAAAGAAAATACCACTAATATGAGAGGGAAATGTCTTTATTCTTTGATTTTTGGGTTGCTGGGGGAAAATAATTCCTGACAATGACTGATATATTTGACTTCAGGACATCTCTGACTACATACATGCTGAAAATCAAACATTTTTACTGGATTAATTTAGATATTTTCCAAAGTAAAAGTCCCTAGAAATGTGTGATTCAACTTTTCCCAATGGTCTAGTGTTAAAAAAGATAACAAAAATCAAAATAAATCCTAATATCGAATCGCAATATATATGTATATTGAATCAGCACCCGATCGTGATGGTATCAAATCGGGAGATAGTTGTATCGTCCCAGACCTAATGGAAACTTAGTTGTTATTGTTTTATAATGGTCAGTTTGCTAGAGTAAATATGGCTGTTTTAGCCTCCTCGGGCATTAACTTTGGCTGCACACTCAGCCTTTGTGAAAATGATTCACTTCCTGTTTGGGATGAAAAGGGTGCAAGTGGCTCACAGGCTGCATTTAAATCCCTCAGAAGCTTTGACTGCCCTCCATTCGCTATGTTGTGGTTTGTCTGATTGCTGGGAAGAAAATGCATGACCCCCCCTCGTTGGAGGTGCAATCATAGACCAACTTTTCCATTTGTAAAAGATTGACATCCCTGCACATGAAGCCAGTCCATCTTTACCTTTGTCTTGCCTTTTGTTTTTATTTGTTCCCACACTTTGTTTCTCTCATCCTCCATGTGACCTAACCCTGTGTTCTGGCTTTAGGTTACGCAAGAGAGATGAGTTTACAGGTGTTAGCTTGATTATTATTCTGTCAAGCTCAGTTGTTAGTTGCAAGCTGCCTACTGTATCTACAAAAACATCGGAAAAAAACTCCCCAGTTTATGTTTCATCCCCTTTGTTGAGTATTTACCATAATCCAGTCACTTCCCCGGATATGTCACCTCTTGCATCTGTCTTAAGACATCACTGGCTCTGATGGACCAAGGTCATGTCTGTTCAAGGTTCACAGCCTAAGAAACTGCATTCCCCCTAATCTGCAGGTTTGACCTCCACCAGAGAATGTGGCTGGATGAGTTTCTGTAATCTTAATGATAAGAGAAAAATCATTACTGTGTTATGAAAGACCACAAGCAGAGTGTTAACTTGTTTTGGATCATCAATTTCTGATCTAATGTGGTTGCTGAAATAAAGCTGGGAGTGACAAGAAAACAAAAGGAGAAAGCGAGACCACGGAGGAGAAGGAATAGCAGGTGGAGAAATCCAAACCTGGCTGGCCTCCCTTGCTCTCTGCTCGTCTCTATCAACCCTCTCCCTCCCTCCCGCAGGTATGACCACTACGAGTCATTCGACTCGCGCGCCTCCGCTCTCACCTCCTCCCGAGATCTCTACAGATCTGGCGGCGGTAGCAGCTATGGTTATAGCGATGGCCGTGAGGACAACATGCTGTTGAGTCAGCGAGGAGGCTCGGGCTTCGGAGGGGGAATTGGGCTAGGGGGAGGAGGAGGCTTTGAAAGCCCCTCCTCTTCCTATGGAGTCGCTAAAATGCGACAGAATATGAGGGAGTCCTTCAACACTGGCCAGGGAGGAGGTTCTGGAGGTGGAGGATGGCCTGGAGCAGGCCGACGTTCCCCCAGAAGGGGTGGAAGTGCCGGGGGTCGAGGAGCTGGAGGAGGAGGAGGAGGAGGAGGAGGAGGAGGGTTTGGAAGCCGCAGGTCTGACCCCACTCCATTAGGCGGAGGTGGGCGGGGAAGTGGCAGTGGTGGCCAGTCCCACCGCGGCCGCTCTCCAGGAGGTGGTAGAGGCAAGCTCCCATCCCTCCTGTCCAACCGTATGTACCCCGAGAGTGGGGGCTTCCATCAGGGTTCCACTCAAGGGCCTCACGACTTTCCAGGGAGGCATTTTGGAGGGGGCCCACGGGCTGGCCGCCAGCGAGGCCGCAAGAGACCCCTCAACAAAGTAAGTACCTCCAGCCAAATAAGACCTCCTCAGACACTGGGCGACAGTTAAGCCCTTTCTGATTCCCTCCTTTTTCTATCCTCAACCAACTGGCAAGTCAGCCTAAAGTGCTACTTCCTGCTATGTGCCATGCAAAGCAATTTGTCCCAAATAATCCCAGACACACATTTGACACATCACTTGCCCTTCTAACTCGCCCAGCCCTTATTTAATGTGGTCAGAAATGCCTCATGGAGCTGCCCCTTTTGTACAGTAAAGGCAAGTGACAACTCTCCCTGCCCAATTCTTTGTCTTGTTTACCTGTTGGGTGTTGAATGATTTCACTTTGTGGGTTTTATTTTTATTTTTTCTTTACTCTTTTTTGCCCCAACCCTGGGCAGTCTTAAGATAAGGCTAACACTATTGATGAGCAAATGCCCAGAGAAGGAAGACACACCAACTCTGCTAATTGGCTTTGGCAAACATTAAGTTTAGAAACCACTGACGTGTTGATGATGACTTCTGGCTGTATTGCCCACATGTTTTTGTATCTGTGAGTGCAAATTGATGGTGTCGACTGTAGCAGGTGAAGCCACAGCGTGAGGTCCAAAAGAAGAGAAAGCAGACACTTACTGCTGCTGATGAGCCAGAGTCCAAGATGAACAAGACGGAGAGTGCAGGGTCAGAAGATACCCAAGGTATTTCAACAAATTATTGATATAATAAAAAACAAACAACATTTCCATGTCTATTTGGGTTTGATGTTGATGTGATCTGTTTCCACAGAACAAGCAGAGAAAAATGGTGATGACATTGAACCAAAAGCTGAAGCTGTGGTGAGTACATCTGCCTATAAAGTCTTAAATGTGGCTTTATTGTGCTATATCAACACTTTACCCTCATGAATAAACTAGGGATGTCATGGAAACCGATACTTTGGTACCAAGTTGATGCCAAAATTATGAAAACGGCGTTTAGCC
Organism: Sebastes umbrosus; assembly: GCF_015220745.1. Taxonomy (NCBI): domain Eukaryota; kingdom Metazoa; phylum Chordata; class Actinopteri; order Perciformes; family Sebastidae; genus Sebastes; species Sebastes umbrosus. The sequence continues at coordinate 4,594,523 of NC_051271.1, forward strand.
TTTCAAAAACAACATTTTCACTGCGGTCAAAAAAAACCTGTTTGCTCTCCTGCTCACTGCACACAAAGGGAGGAACACACTGATGAGTTATATTCATTAAATAAAGTTCATTTAATAAAAAAACAGTAACTCATTTAATCTGATGAATCACTTCATTCAAATTGAGGATTTTGTTCAAGGATACGTCATAAAATATGACATTTGAAAACCTCAATAGAAACTTTGAATGTAAAAAAAAGTAATTTGATACAACCCTAAACCTGTTAGAAGTTATCAACGCATGTCTCTAAAGAAAATAAGTAATGGGATACTTTTCTTCACAGGAGACACAACCTGATGAAGATGGAGATAAAGGTAAGCTCAACTACAGATGTTTCTCTTTGTCGGTCTACATCAGCTAACTAACCTCTCATGGATATCTCGGCATGCCTAACTTCCGCTCTTGTGTTTAGCGTCACCCAAACAGGAGGAGAAGAAAAGTCCGCAGGGCAAACAGACTCCGACCCAAGGTCAGGACAAGCACCCAAAGATGAGGAAGAGGAGGGGCTTCCTGGAAAGGTGAGAGAACTTACCGCAGAGTCCAGATATACTGCCTCACCCTCACCCTTTATTGCCATGGTTTCCACTGTATATTACCACATCCATGGTTTGTGATTGTGTAGTAATTTAGATTATTATCAGACTTGGTTTCATCACTGTATCTATTTTTCTTCAGGGTGATGTTCGCCTGCTCTGTGTGCAAGTTCCGTTCGTTCTACAAGGAAGAAATGGAAACTCATCTTGACAGTCGCTTCCACAAGGACCATTTTAAGTTCCTCTCTGGCCAACTGTCCAAGCCCACCACAGACTTCCTCCAGGTGACCGAGCTTTGTCTATTTTTTATGCATGATTTTCCTTTTGCATTTCCCCCCTATTTATTCCCCAAACTTATTCTTTTCTTTATACATTTCTATGCATTTCTGCTTCATAATGCAAATGAGGGGGCTGTCATAACTAAAGAAGCAAAATAAAACAGAAATATCAATTTATATCACATTTCATAAATTAATTAATGCCTACATTTATTTTTTATATTAATTTTGGTGCATTTAATGGCATATTTATTTATTAATTTATTAATTTATTAATTTTCGATTTTGGCAGGTTCTGTCACCCATATTTATCGTGCGTTTGTCCGTCAAAACACACATAACTCTTCCAGAGACGGCAGATTTAGCTAACGCTAATAACAAAAAATTTAACATTTTCCCTAAGGCAGTTTTCATTGCCAGGTTATTGTATTGAATTCCATGATATTTTAAGTTGTTGCTGGTATTTTTTTAAGTTGGAAACAGAATCAGTTATCCATTTCTAACTCTAATAATTTTTAAGAAGACCAGAACTGTTCACAGATTATGATCTCAACGATTCCTGCATGTAGAATTTAGTGGTGATTATTTTTGAACATGCAGCAGGGTCAGCGGGGTCACTGATGAAACATGGAGTTTAAACTAATAAAGACTTTCTGGTTTTGTGTTTGTAGGACTATTTGCAGAACAAGTTTAAGAAGACAGAGCAGAGGGTCGGCCAGTTGGAAAACCACAGTGCTGCTATCTGCCAGGTGTACAAAGAGCAGGACCTCACCAGGGGTAAGCAGCAGCAGCAGCAGCTCTGTGAGTGTGTATGTGTGTGTGTTTGAGAGATTTAAGTGACTGCTCATTGCATACATGTCTCTCATCTGTGTAGATCTCGGTATGGAGCACTTCATGAGGAAGGTGGAAGCTGCCCACTGCGCAGCATGTGACCTTTTCATTCCCATGCAGCCACACCTGATACAGAAACATATCAAGTCTCATGACCATAACTACAACCGGAAGGTAGATCTTTATTTTTGTTATTATTGTTGTTGTTGTTATTATTATTATTATTATATAGAAAACTAAAAGCGCCTTTCTTCTGCTGACTAGTTTATATGGCGGCACCATTATGGCCAAAGTGATAATCACGATTGCCCTACATTAAACAGTGTCCTATAGGCCAAAACGATATCTATGAGAATGAAGGTGCACCAACATTTGTAATTGAATGCTGTCGAGGGAAGAACTTGTGTTTTATAACATTAATTGAATTGGGTTAAATGTCAGCGCAGTTTTTTTTCGATCCACTACTTGTTGTACAACGGTGTTACAATGAACTGTAAAAGCTGAAAATGCACCACGGTCCAAATCCTGACTGGTCCAGTATACGGTTAGAAACCTATGGACCTGTAATGCTGTTTGATCTTTGGATGTGTTGCACTCTGCCCTGTGAGTGACTCCTGTCTGTGATTCTAGGGTATGATGGAGCAGTCCAAGAGGGCCAGTCTGTCAGTTGCTCGCAGCATCCTCAACCACAAACTCATTGGCAAGAAGCTGGAGAGCTACCTCAAGGTATGTACACTGTCATCACATAGCTGGGCGTGAGCTGGAAATCAAAATGCATGCTATGAATAGTTACCAGTGCTCCTGCTTTGCAGATGAGTATAGTCCCTTTTTGTGTTGACGTCATGATGACGTCACAGTGTTAGCTGGAGGCTATATGACTATATGACTAGCGATAAATAAACAAAGTGTGCATATTAGCTATACATATACTGTATTTTCTTGTTGTATGTGTCTATAGATCATCTAGAACTTTACAGAATACCATCTCTGAGACTTGAATCTAACTGATCGTGAATGCAGGCGCTCACAGAAACAATCTCACTTATAAACGTTGTTTTATCGTCAGGGTGAAAACCCGTTCACTGGCAACCAAGACGACCAGGATCCAGAGGACTCCATGGTGATGGACGTGTCTGAGTTGGAGTTAACAAGTGAGACAGCAGACGGCCAGACGGAGGCAGTGACAGTCAAGGATGAGCCGGTGGATGAGGGGGAGACCAGCCAAGAGGTTGTCGAGGGTGAAGAAGAAGAAGAAGAAGAAGAAGCAGCAGCAGCAGCAGCAGCAGCAGCAGAAGAGGTGGAGGAAAAGATGGATGAGGGAGAGGTGGAGCAAGGGAACCAGGGAGAGGAGGAGCAGGGAAACCAGGAAGAGGAGGAGCAGGGGAACCAGGAAGAGGAGGAGCAGGGGAACCAGGGAGAGGAGGAGCAGGGGAACCAGGAGGAGGAGGAGGAAGGTTTTGAAGTTGGAGAGGAGGAGGAGGGATATGTGGTGCACGATGAGGTTGGCGAAGAGGGATTACATGCTGAGGAGGGGGAGGAGGAGGAAGGAGTCGAGGCAGCAGAGGTAGAGGAGGAAGACAAGAATGATGAATGACTTTTGCACCCCGAGTGTGACTCCTCTGTCCGGACCAGTCAGTGACCCCCACAGTCCCAGTCAAACTAGTCTCATTACCAGGCATATTAAGAAATCTACACACCTGCTCCCATCATTTCCCACCATTTAATGACTCTGAGCTTGTATCATTTTAGTTTTTGTTAAAGGAATAGTTCCACATTTTTGGAAATCCATCCTTGTGTAGAGTTAGATGAGAAGTTAAAAAGGGTTACGCAGCTATGTCTCATGTACCAGCTCTTTTTGGAGGTGTTGAAGTGTTTTTCCCAGAATGTCAAACTATTCCTCTTAATACTTTTACTTGTGCCTTTGTTCAAAGTATTCATTTTGATTAATTTGTTTAGAATTGTTTAAAAGAGATATTGTGTACTTTTTTCTTACCAGAGTTTACATAGTAGCATCATAACGTTGTGTCCATTTCCAACCTCTTTGGTAAAATCTAGAACTGTGTGGGCTTTTTATTCTACAGCTGGAGGATATGGAGATAACTGATGGGACTCTCTGTAGAATAATATGGATTATTTAGTCATGGATATCAGTCATGTAACAAACATGTCATGTTTCACTCTGAATAAGAAATAAACTTGTTGAGTAAATCACAGTTTCACTGTTTTTTATTGAAGATTTTAACCCTAAAAAGTTGCTCTGATGTCTTTCGAGGACAAAGATATCTGTGTCCAAAAACTGCCTTAAAATTAAACATTAATTAGGGCTGTCAAAGTTAACGCGATGATAACGCCACTAATTTCTTTAACGCTTTAACGTAACTTGCGAAGCTAAAGTGAAGAAATTGGTATCATATGAAACTAGGAAACCTAAGGAATCCGTTGGTACCAAACATGTCATACTAGCTCGTCGAGGAGGAGGTTAAACAACGCTCCAAACCTACGCTAAATTTTAGCGAAGAAAAACTGTCATGGCCATTTTCAAAGGGGTCCCTTGAACTCTGACCTCAATATATGTTAATGAAAATGTGTTGTATGGGTACCCACGAGTCTCCCCTTTACAGACATGCCCACTTTATGATAATCACATGCAGTTTGGGGCAAGTCATAGTCAAGTCAGCACACTGACACACTGACAGCTGTTGTTGCCTGTTGGGCTGCAGTTTGCCATGTTATGATTTGAGCATATTCTTTATGCTAAATGCAGTACCTGTGAGGGTTTCTGGACAATATTTGTCATTGTTTTGTGTTAATTGATTTCCAATAATAAATATATACATACAATTGCATAAAGCAGCATATTTGTCCACTCCCATGTTGATAAGAGTATAAATTAATATAAAAATAATATTCTGCTCCAGGTTTCTTCCCAGTAATCGGGGAGTTTTTCCTGGCCACAGCGCGCTTGGTGGATCATGTTGGGTCTCTAAACTATGGTGTACGGTCTAAGACCTGCTCTATATATAAAGCGTCTTGAGATAACTTCTGTTGTGATTTGACGCTATACAAAAATAAATTGAATTGAATTGAATTGAAATAAATTGAATTGAATAAAATACTTGACAAATCTCCCTTTAAGGTACATTTTGAACAGACAAAAAATGTAATGAAGCAGAAATGTAAAAAGAAATAAAAACGTTTGGGGAAATAAATGGGGGAAATGCAAAGGGAAAATAATGCATAAATACATACATTTAATAATGAATAAATACATTTGAAATAAATGAATATATATACATATCATATATAAATATATATATATAGATAGATAGATAGAGAGATAGTAACTTTATAAAATAAATTCTAAATAAATACAATGAAAAGTTAATAAATATAAATACATAAATAAATAGAAGAGAAGAAAATAGAAGAGTAGATAGGGTAATTAATACAAAGATAAATAATAAAAAACAAAAATTTAAACAGTAATATTAATTTATTCCACATTTTATCAATAAATCAATGGCTACATTTATTTTTAATATTTTGGTACATTTAATGGCAATTATATATATATTTATTGAGTCATTTATTTAGTTTAGATTTTCAGGAAACTCACCTATTTACCTCTGGCATCTTTACTTAACAAATGGATCAACCTTAGACTGGATGAAAGGTTTTACCCTGTTGTTTTACCGATGGAATCATTAGGAGATATTGCATGATGGATGATCCCCCTTTTGAGGAGGAGGAGAAGGAGGAGGAGAGGGTGACGCATCATTATCATTATTATTATCATCATTATCATTATCATTATCATTACGAGATATTGCATGATGTTACACCGGGGAGGATTTTATGATTTTTATAATTTTATAATTCTTATGAATTTTTATGATTTTTATTATTTTATGAGGATATTATCATCATTATCATTACGCCATATTGCATGATGTTACACCGGGGAGGATTTTATGATTTTTATAATTTTATAATTCTTATGAATTTTTATGATTTTTATTATTTTATGAGGATATTATCATCATTATCATTACGCCATATTGCATGATGTTACACCGGGGAGGATTTTATGATTTTATGTTTTTTATGATTTTTATGATTTTTTGAATTTTTATGAATTTTTATGATTTTGTTAGGATATTATCATCATTATCATTATCATTACGACATATTGCATGATGTTACCCCGGGGAGGATTTTAATGATTTTTTTTAATTTTTATGATTTTATGATTTTTATGATTTTATGAGGATATTATCATCAATATCATTATCATCATTGTCATTACGAGATATTGCATGAAGTTACCCCGGGGAGGATTTTATGATTTTTATGATTTTATGAATTTTTGGATTTTAATGATTTCTTTATGATTTTAATGATTTTATGAGGATATTATCATTATCATCATTATCATTACGAGATATTGCATGATGTTACCCCGGGGAGGATTTTATGATTTTTTATGATTTTTTTAATCTTTATGATTTTTTTAATTTTTATGATTTTTTATGATTTTTATGATTTTATGAGGATATTTTCATCATTATCATCATTGTCATTACGATATATTACATGATGTTACCCCGGGGAGGATTTTATGATTTTATGTTTTTTATGATATTATGTTTTTTATGATTTTATGTTTTTTATGATTTTTTGAATTTTTATGAATTTTTATGATTTTTATGATTTTATGAGGATATTTTCATCATTATCATCATTGTCATTACGAGATATTACATGATGTTACCCCGGGGAGGATTTTATGATTTTATGTTTTTTATGATTTTATGTTTTTTTGAATGTTTATGAATTTTTATGATTTTTATGATTTTATGAGGATATTTTCATCATTATCATTACGAGATATTGCATGATGTTACCCCGGGGAGGATTTTATGATTTTATGTTTTTTATGATTTTATGTTTTTTATGATTTTTTGAATTTTTATGAATTTTTATGATTTTTATGATTTTATGAGGATATTTTCATCATTATCATTACGAGATATTACATGATGTTACCCCGGGGAGGATTTTATGATTTTTTAATGATTTTTTAAATCTTTATGATTTTTTGGATTTTTATGATTTTCTTTATGATTTTTATGATTTTATGAGGACATTTTCATCATTATCATCATTATCATTACGAGATATTACATGATGTTACCCCGGGGAGGAGGAGGAGAGGGAGGAGAGGCTGACGTCCTATCCTTGCCTCCGTGCGTCTGACGTCACCGGACGACGTCGGACGGGACTGTTTGTTCTGGATTTGGGTGGAGGAAGGTCTGCTGAGCGCTGACAACCGACTGAAGAAGGTAAAAAAACACCGTTTAACGCCTCTCTGTTGGATAACACCGGTATATCAAACGAAAGCGTAGAACCCCGGGTATCCGGTGAACCGGTTCCAGCGGGCACCGGGGGCGTATTTCTCTCTCTCTTGCTGTCAGTGTGTGTGCGTCCTCGGCCAGCCAGCGGAGCATGAGCTGTCTGTCTCCGCAGGCCTTCACACCGGCTCCGACTCTCCACATACAGCAGTTAATATAGCCTCTTTAAAGTGGCGCCAGTTGGTGTTATTGTGCACATTCTGCGTCGTATCGTGCTTCTCTCAATACTCGCGTTGAGGTCGTTGTGGTGGCGTCAGTGTGTACACGTTAGCTGCAGGTCGCTATCATGCTAAGCTAACCAGCTAGGCTGTTTGTTTGTAGCCCCGTAGGCCGTATTCGTGACGCAACTTTACGTGCTGTCGGCTGCGTAAGTTACGCAGCGATGGCGCAGGAGGCTCTTTTTTTATTTCAAAATGACAGTATCCATAGTAACAGCAGAAAACATTAAAAACATTTACATAGAAAAGAAGCATAGCGAAAACATAAACAAAGAGCTGTGTCCAACATAAAAGGACAACAGAAATGAAACAAAACAAACATCAAATAATAATAAAAAAAACACACACAATAAAAATAAATAAATAAGTAGATAATAATAATAAAAAAAGACCACGCGAGAGTATGACAATAATTTCACTTAAAAACATTAAGCATATTGCATATAATTAATTGTTTTCATTTCTTTTCTTTTTTATGTGAGGAAGAAATTGTTGACATATAATTCCATTTCTTTCATAAATACAAAGAAATTAGGCTTTTTTTTTTGTAAATTTACACTTGTGAATGTGGAACTTCGCGAGAATTAAATTAAATTAATAAGAAAAAAATGCATTGCTGTCTTTGTCACTGTAATCATATCAGCCAAATATAATATTTCTATAGTATATTGAAGGAGGCTCATCATGTGAAGCTGCGACGTAACGTACGTCATGTTCGAGAATCTCCGTTGACGTGCTGGTCAGCTGTCAGTTGGCTGTCATGGCGGCGGGCTGACATGGAAGGTTAGCAAAGGCTGTTTGGCTGCAGAAGAAGTTGTTTTGGATTAAATTGTCTTTTGTTTTCACTGGTGGTGATATTACAAGTGATGTTATTTTTGACCCTCGGCTTCTGCAGCTCCCCTCCGGTAACGTGATACGCAATAGGAGCAAAATGGCTGATACATGTTGTAGAATAATTACTTTACGTGTCAAAGTCGCTTCGCTGTCCAGACGTTTGGTCTGTTTATGCAAATTAGCTGCGACATTATATACTATTTGTGAACGTTATTGCATCGTGTCATGTTTTTAAAAGCCTCAAACATCAGTCATAGGTGGAAGAAGTATTCAGATCCTTTACTGCAGTAAAAGTAGTAATACCACCAAATGCTCCACTACAAGTTAAAGTCCTGCATTCAAAACCTTAATTCAATTCTATCTGATGTTTCTGGATTAATATTACTGCTGCATTAATGTGTATGTTGCATTTTAACTGCTAAATATCCTGTTGGTTAGTTTAATCTACAGCAATGCATCATGTTTGTGGCGTTGCTGTCCTGTGAACCACGTATCTCTAAAAAAGTCAGAAAGAAACAGCCTGTTTTCAGCTTTGTGATGATGCATTTTCCAGCTGATCCAAGAGGCTTTTTAAAGAGTTTATTTAGCTTCAGAAGGAGGGTTTCTCAACACATAAAAGAACACTTCATCCTTCAGTTTATCACAAACATTCAACATCAACACATCAGATAAATGTAGTGCAGGAAATAGTACAATATGTACCTCTGAGATGTTATGGAGTGGAAGTAAATGGAAATGCTCAAGTAAAGTACAAGTACCTTGAATTTGTACTGAAGTACGGTCTTTGACTAAATGTACTTAGTTACATTCCACAGTTTACTGATTAGTCAGAATTGATATTAATATTTATGATTCAGCTTTGTTGAATACTCAATTCACAGCGTTCTATGATCTGTTATTTCTGTATAACAGACCTTTGCTATGTATAACAGACTGTTCCTATGTATAACAGACCGTTGCTATGGACGCAGTTCTGATGTTGGACTCTGGTGGACCGTTTTTGTATCAAATTATTGATTTCTTAAGTAAGTAGCCGTGTAATAAGCGGGATAATGTACAGCTAACGGGTCATTGTTGTGGGAAAAAAAACCTTCAAGGTGATGCAAGACCCCTCCAGCTTGCTGTACATTATCCCTTACATAAATTAATGGTAAGGTAGATTGGCACCTCAGTTTTAAAAGAGCACAAATCACAATATTGGACATAGTGTATAAAGAAATTACTCTCCACAATCAACTCAAGATGCATGTTCTACATTCTTGTGGTATAGGTTAATGTCTGGAAGCTTGTTGACACCAACAGTTAGTTTGTTTTGGTTTCTTTCAGGAAAGAGACTGACCCCTAACATGATTCAGTTTTTGCGTTTTAGCACATTGTAATATGGGCATTTGTTTTACAATACTTGCATGCATTGTAAATATGTATTTAACTTACACAAATGTAATATGAAGATTTGGGTCTTTGGTGGAAGAAAGTCAGCAGTCATTAAGGGAGGAAAATGTCAGCTCAGGACAGACTAAAGACAGAGCTATAGTCTTTGTTTGTGCATGGACAGATTGTCTCTCACAGAAATTCCCAAAAAGGACATTTGAGCTTCAAACAGGCATCTAGATACTGTAAAGGGTTAAGGTCAGGGGGTCAGTGTTCATCCATAAAACCAAAGAAAGTATGTTGATAAGTGAAAGTCAATTGTTCGTTCCTTTGCAACATCAGCGCCCAGCAGCAGAGCTGCGCTGCCGCCATTTTGGACTGAAAGCGACTACCAGACGCCAGTAAAACGTTCGCCTACAAAGTGCCGTACAAAAGTAAAACTAAATTATTTCTATTCTATTGTCATATCTAACGTCTCTACTGAAACGGCTGTGTTGAACCATAAAAGTATTATATTTTGCTTATTTATGTTGAGTGTTGATAGAGCAGCTGCATAGTCTGGCACTGATTGATCCAAACTCCATTCAGAAAACAAGCATTTTAAAAGTTGTTTGCTTGTTGTCTTGTGGACAGACCTGACAAAGCATGAATTCAGACTTTTTACAAATCAGCATCATTATGTAGTTATTTCAGCATCATTTTGATCTGTTTATTTTAATTAAATCACAGCAAAATCTGTTTATTTTGGCTTCATACTGCAGCAGCGACGTGTGGCTTACTAGATACAGTCAGTGCAATGGCACTGTATGTGAATACAGCTCGCCGCCGGGTGATGTTATGAACCCAGACACGAAGGCGTTTGGTTTTCTGACATATCTGGGACTTCCACAACATGTACAAAGCAGCAACAGTGGTTATTTCTTCCATGGTTGAAGGAAAAGTTGTTGGTATCTATGGAGACAAGCTCCTTCTCCTCTCCGGCTCGTCTAGAGCGAATTAACACAAATGATACCGGCAGTCCAACTTGCGCGAGTAAAATGAGGTGAACATTTGCTTGGTCTGAACACACTGTTAGTCTCAGTTAATCTGGACAGCTCCAGTTAGAGAGAGGTCATTTCCAGGAAAGCAGTCTTAATTGTCTCTAATTGACTGTTGGTGGATCCTTCTTAAACATGAACGAAATAGTTGCAGTCTCAAATGTACCGGTTAGAAAAAAGAGGTGCAGATGACATCAACATATTATGATGCAACTTTTGTGTGTGTATGGAAACAGCCTTTGTTCTTTGCCTGTATTATGGGCTCTGATATCAGCTGCTTACATCACGGCGTGGTCAGATGTTTACCTGGAAGTGTATTTCTGATGTTAGTTGGAAACAACCCCATCATTATTAATCAGGCGTGCCTTCTCTCTCTCTCTCTCTCTCTCTCTCTCTCTCACTCACTCACTCACTCACTCACTCTCACTCTCACTCAGGTGTGACACTTGGCCCTCTACTTATGTGTTGTGGTTTCCTTGCCCCCCCTCCCACAGCGTGTCGCTGACAAACCTCCAGTGTTACCGCAGGAAATCGCCTCCTCATCAACTGAGATATGATCACACAATTGGATTAGACCACAGCTGCATAGCAACAAACATGTAAGTCTGCAGAAAATGTATTGTCTCCTTAAATGGATAGTTGTGTTTTTTCTCAGTATGGTTGTACGAGGTCCTTCTCCATAGTCAGTGTATTACCTTCAGTAGATGGAGTTTGGAGAAGCAGACAGGAGTACCAGCAGGGGAGCAAAGCAATGTACTGCTGTGAACGGGAGCAGCAGCTAAACGCATTTTAGACACTTAAAAAAAATCCATATCAGTTTAAATGTACGCTATATTTACAATATTAGTATAGCTGTCTGATGGTGAGGTAAAGCGGTGAAAATAAGGTCAAAGTTAACACGATAATAACGTTGCTAATTTCTTTAACGCTACTTGTGATTTTTAGGTTGTAGCGGGCTTAGTTTAAAAGCTAGAATGAAGACTCTGGTGTCATATGAAACTACAAAACCTAAAGAATCCAACCATGTCATACTAGGAGGAAGGAGGTTAAATAACGCTCCAAACTTGCGCTAAATTTTGGAGAGGAAAAACTGTCATGGCATTTTCAAAGGGGTCCCTTGACCTCTGACCTCAAGATATGTGAATGAAAATGGGTTCTCTGTATACGACACATTCACAATATGAGTCTCAATCAGGGTTTTTACAGCATGACCCCGGACCTTCCTAGGCGACGTCACGTCTTTGGCGTTTGTTGTCACACAACGCCGCACAACCTGGAAAGTAAAAGAAAACAAAAACGTTCTCACCAGCACCCGTGCTAATACCTTATAGCTTAAAATCAAATAAAGACTGTTCACCTGCAGCCTTTCTGTCTCATTAGGTAGAAGTGGAAATGGAAAATGGAAACACATTACTTAAGCCATCAGTCAATATTTATTTGACACCTTTGTTACGTTGTAGTGTGTCTGGATTGGTCCATTTGTTCATGGAAACAGAGACTATGAGGATGTCGACTACATTAGAGCAGCTACAATACTAAATATATTAATTTATTTAAATTACATTCATTTCTGCGAAGTTATCTCCCTTACACATAGTCGATGCCATTGAAGCTGAAGATTTAAAGCAACATAGAGACAGTGGAGAGGGAAGGAAACTGGTTGATACTGGGTTGATGTGGTACTGGGCTGGTTTGTGATAACGAGGCTGACAGAGTTGAATCACAGTTGGCTTCACTAACAATCACTGTAATCGTGAGTAATGGTGACAGCAGAGGCGACGGACGCTGATGATGCTTTTTGATGCTTTTTGATGCGTTTTCTTCAAGAGAGTCGAGTGAGGAGTGTAATGGCCTGAGGGGGGTCCCCCCGGTCCCACCTGCCCCCGCCGGGTCCTATCTGCTCAAACTGTCTGCTCAGTCACTGCAACCCGCCGCTGCGATGGGAGACGGCCTGGAGGCTGGCAGCAGCCAGAACCCCCCCTCTGCCCCGCCGTCCCTCGCCTTCAACGCTCCACTCCCTGACACCTTGAACCCCTCCAGACCCAAACGACAGACCAACCAGCTGCAGGTACGCACATTTCTACACGTGGAACACGTTTTCTGGTCTTGTCTCTTTTGATTTGATTGATTTGTGTATGTTTTTTTGCTCTTTTTCAGTTCCTGCTCAAAGAGGTGTTGAAGACGCTGTGGAAGCACAACTTTGCATGGCCCTTCCAGGCTCCTGTAGATGCCATCAAACTCGGTTTACCTGTGAGTCACGTGTTTCTGTGTTTGTGTGTTGTGTGCTGCCATGTTCAGCTGACTGGACTTCTTCTGTGGTGTTGTAGCTCTCACTGCAAAAAGGAGAGACTACCTGGACCTGTAGTACCTGCTAGGGATGTCACGGGAACCGATACTTCGGTACCAAGTTGATGCCAAAATTCTGAAATTCGTGACTGTACTCGTTTTTCTACAGTACCGCAGGTACCGTCAGGGCTCGAGACTAACAGTGTACCGGGTACGATAGAAAATGTGTTTGTGACAAACTAAACTCATTGTCAACGCGTCCAGGGGATGCACCCAGGGGATGCACCCAGGGGATGCATCCAGGGTTTACGCTAGACCTTTATTTCGACAGCCAATATGGCCGTTAATATTCCAGATTCTAGCCATATAGAACAACTACAGAATATATGTTTTAAACAGCCATATAACAGACTACATTTGACATATCTTGAAAATAATTATACCACCGCAACAACGTAGTCAGGGGGTATATAGTGCTCCGCAACTGTGATCTTTTCGACTTCAATTTCGTTTCCGGAGCAGATGATGATTTAGACTTTTTTTTTTTTTTTTTTGAATGACTGATACCGATTAATCGATAATAATAAATAAAATACCAAAGTTACCCTTTAAAGGTGCCAGGCTACGGCGCCTCTAATGTGTGCTAAAGGTGACCGATGACGCGGCTGATATGAATGATGTATTTTGAACTGATGAAAGAGGACGAGAGGGCATAAACATAAATTGTGTCTTTATTTTCTCACATGATTTAATAGTGTCTACCTGCTCTCCTTCTCCCCTCAGGACTACTACAAAATCATCAAGATCCCGATGGACATGGGCACGATAAAGAAACGCCTAGAGAACAACTACTACTGGAATGCCCAGGAGTGCATCCAAGACTTCAACACCATGTTCACAAACTGCTACATCTACAACAAGGTCAGCCACGGGACTGCTGGGCACTTGTGACGACCCTGAACTCTAAGTTCAGGTGACAGATGATCCTACTGAAGGAAAGCATCTCAACGTGTGTGCTTGTGTGCTTGTGTGCTTGTGTGTTTGTGCGTTCAGCCTGGGGATGATATCGTCCTGATGGCCGAGGCCTTGGAAAAGGTCTTCCTCCACAAGATCACAGAGATGCCGCAGGAGGAGAAAGAGATCGCTGTGGTCGCCAAGGGACGCCGCGGGGGCAGACGGGAGCCAGGTACGAGTTCAGGATGTAATGAGGACTTCAACATGTCAGTAAAATACTGTTTTTGTCGGTGTTGCTTCCCTTCACTAGCAGAACAGGTTGTGACTGAAGTGAATGGTACTAACCTAACCAGCCAAGCTTGTATGTTCAGTTCTCATGCTGCCTGAACTGGTTTAGCCTCTTCATCAGCTGTACTGACAATCAAACACTGCGATCATTTTTATGCCTGTCGCCGGAATGGAGGTATTATGTTTTGGTAAAAGTGCTGGTCACAGTGACCTCACAAAACATGTTTTTGGCCACTCTCAAGGACAACTCAAGAATTTATATGATAATTATGACAATTTCACAGAAATGTCTTGCCTGGCCCACACTAAAAGATATTTAAAATCTTACCAGATGTGTAAAATGTGAGAGAGCACAGACATAATGCCATTCAATTTAACAGTTTTGTTCCTAAAGTGTGTGGAGAGCAACGATTTGGCCAAAACAGCAGCACACCACACACCGTATTTCTCCCGATTTATGGCAATTTTTTACACCTTCTTTTTTCCTTTTCATTATCTCAACCTGTTTCTGGCGCTGTACAGCGTGTATAAGCCCTACTGTTTCCACCCAGACGACAATAGAGCTACACCAAATGTCGTTTCCCGGCGGAGGAGAGCTGCTCGCGACACCGCAGCGCGGTTTGAGCTGCGTTCGCCGCACATCACAGCATCAACAAAGCCATCGTGGCATGGCTCAAGCCATTGGAATTAACAAGTTTCAGAGCACAGAAGTGCCGTTGTCGCGTTGTGTCTGAAAGGACCTTCAGTGAGTGAGACGGAGAGAGAACTAAGAGAAAGAAATACTCAAGCAGGGACAAAAAAGTGAATGAATAAATGAATGAATAAAAACTGATGAATGTTAGCTTATACCAGAGATTCACACAAATTCAAGTCAGAGGGGTGAATTATTCTGTTTTCTTTCGTGAGAATTAAAAGTAAAATTATAATTAGGCCTATTTAACAAAAATGCTCTTTCAGTATACTTATTATTTTTGCTATTTTCACTGTTTTAAAGTCACAGAATGCAGGAAACAAAGTCTCGGAAACTAAAATTTTTCTGGGGGAGGAACCCCAAACCCCTTGCTCTGGTTTTGAAATCCTCCCTATTTTTGAGGTCTCAAAGTTGGAAAGTATGACTGATAATGAGAGTTCAGCAGGAAGAGACCGGTCATTGATTAATACCAGGCTGTACCAAAAAAAACAAAGGGTGCAAACTAATCATGTGCTGGTGCTGCCAGTGAAAAAGTTAGTCTGGATATGTATTGTTAAATCATTGTTGAACATTTCATATGTTGTGTTTTCGTTCTTTATACCATCTTTGTGATCTTCTTGTGTTTATATTCTTCCTTCCAGGTCTGATCACCAAGTCGGATTCAGGCCAGGACTCCTCGTCCCCCTCCACCACCCCCAACACCCGGGGCTTCTCATCCCCTTCAACCACGCCGCAGACCCGTGCTGCACCCCCCCCTCTAGCCTTGTCCCAACCTCTGGCCCAGCTTCAGCCCCCACGCGTGCCTCCAACACCCACCTCCCACGCCCCCCATCTGGGACCCCCGTTCCCCCTCTCAACACCTGACGTCCTGGCCCAGGGCATGACCTCGGTTCCCCCTCCAGCCCCGACACACCCCGGCCTCCATCCCGTCCCGATGCTGCAGAGCTCCCCCGCCCTCATCAAGGTAAGGAGAAGTCAGCAGCCATTATTAATTCATAAATTAATCAAAAATAGTGTGTCAAAATTCTGACTTTGATATGATACCCTGCCTAAATATCTCAATACCGATACGGAAACGATACCACGGCAAAAACCTAAAACATCAGGATAAGTAATGTCACAATAGATGACAGAGCATGGAACCTAATTTTTTTTTTATTATTAATTAAAATGTAATTAATATGTACAAATATATTCATAAAAAATTGTGATTTTTTTTAAAAGTTAATTTTATAGTTAGCTAGCGCATCATTAACAGTTCAGGTGGAGAGTGTGGTACTGCAGTGCAGAAGATGATGATAGGCTTCCAAAAGAGAAACCCACAAAACGATAATTAATTCAGATGAAGTTCTGTGAGAAGTTGATGAGAGAAAAGCTGCTAAAATCAGGAAGACACCGCAGTAACTGTAGAAGGAGCTGTGTTGTGTCGGACTGGTGTTTGTGAAGAGAGAGAAGAGTCACTCTCACCGGACTGCTTTTCCTCTCCGTCCACACGTTACAGAGACACACGGTAAACTAATACTTGAACACATGCTCTTTGGTGGATTATGTGTTTGCTGAATAACAGGAGATGCTTGGACAGATTCAGAAAAGATGTTGAATCTAATGTTTTCAGTACATTTGATCGGTAAATAGAGCCGCGCTGTTATTTCCTTATTTTTTTGAAGGGAGTTCTGCTGATACAGACACCAGCTCAGAGCGAGACTGTGCAGCCGGCGAGAGAATCATGGCCTGGTTTAATCTTCTTTTCAACTTCACATACAACAGTTTCGTTTTTTGACCACCTGCTCCCACTGGATCTTGATTCTAATGGCGTCCTCTAAAGCAGAGCGCTTCACGCACACCCACGGCCCTGCGGTCGCACATCGACGCAACTCTCGGCTCGTATTAAAACACTGTAATTCTTAAAGTAACGGTACTCATAAAACGGGGTATCGTACCTTTTTTAATGGAAGGGCATGGCGATACTTTTCTAGTATCGGTACTCCGTGCAACACTAATCACAAGCTGATTTGTTGTCGTTTTCTAATTTCTGGTCTCTGGTGTTCCAACAGCAAAGGAAGAGCCAGAAGAGGAAAGCAGACACCACCACACCCACCGCCAACGACCAGCTCAGTGAAACATCTCCCGTCTCTGCTGAGACTAGGCCTCGGCGAGAGAGCAGTCGCCCATCTAAGACGCCCAAAAACGACACGTCGCAGCCGGACTCTCAGCATCACCTGGGAGGCGGTTTGGAGGCGGTGGCGGTGGCGGTGGCGGTGGCGGCGGCGGTGGCCGGGACGGCGGGGACGGTTACGCAGAAGCGCCAGGAGCAACTGCGTTTCTGCGCACGCCTCGTCAAAGAGATGCAGTCCAAGAAACACGTGGCTTACGCCTGGCCCTTTTACAAGCCCGTCGATGCAAAAGCTCTCAGCCTCCACGACTACCACGACATCATCAAGCACCCCATGGACCTCGGCAACATCAAGGTGATTTTATTAGGATTGGTTGACCAACGCGTGGCTGCCATCACAATACCTGGGCTTTAATACAGTAGTCAAAATGATGCTTTTGATATAATACATGTAAATGAAATGCCTTTCTCTACAAAACTTGTTTCTCCTAAAAGGCGGGTCCATTATTTATTTATTTTTAGTTTCATACTTTAGTCAATATTTGCTTTTATAGATACAGTTTAGTTGGTCGAAAGAATTATTCAGGTTGCTCTCCTTTCCTTCAGCAACACGTAGCTTTTTTATAGAGTTTGTATCGGTGTTGATCACGGAGGTGTATCTGTCTGTCTCCTTTAGAGAAAGCTGGACAGCCGGCAGTACAGAGACGCTCAAGAGTTCGCAGCAGACGTCCGGTTGATGTTCTCCAACTGCTACAAGTACAATCCCCCAGACCACGATGTGGTCGGCATGGCGCGCAAATTACAGGTAATCAACATGTCAAAGCACTCCATAATAAATATTGTATACACTATATGAACAGGGCCCCTCTTTCTCCCACTCTCTGTGCATCGTATTTTTTTAGGGCTGTAACAACATGTGAATAAGAGAGTACTGGCAATTATTTTTTTCCACTTCAAGCACTGGCGCTCACTATAATGTGACAGCGTACGGGTAAAAGTTTCTGGGCGGAACTCGAGTTTTTGAACTTTGGTTCCGCATCAGTTCTACATACCATGTATTCTGCGTGCAGGTGTGTGCACCGGACCATGACTGTTCAACACGAATACATGAACCGTTACAGCCCTATTATATATGTATTACTAAGTAGTCTGTGTTTATATGATTAAACACAATTTTATTTAGGAAAATGCATCATTTCAGCACAAATAATAAAATGATAAAGGCCTTAAAACTGGGTTAATATAATGATAATCTCTATAAACCGATATCTGCACATGAATGCAGAATCTGTAACAACATGACCAGATTTTGGTATCGGAAACGTTCTAGTTTCCGTTTGTAGTCCGAGTAATATTGACCAATCACGTTCAGGCAGGCTTTGATTGAATGAAAGAGGCAGAACGCATTGGCGGAAATGCAACCTGGGAACCCAGCGGCTATCATCTGACAATGATTTAGGTTTTTATTAGCTCAAAAATAAACTGTTAGCCTAGTGTAAAGTGGCTACTTGTGAAATAATCTGGTCGCACACGTTGTCTCTCAACTCCAGTCTCACATCTCAAGTTGCTAATCGGACTGTAAACAATGACCGGTGCACAGAAGAGGAAGTCTCGGCCCGGATATCTGCTAAATATATCGGATAAACATATGGATGTAATGTTCAGGTTTAAATGGTTGGCTGTTGTATCTGTTGCTTTGTGATTCAAGTAGAGTTCACAGTTTCTCCTGCCGTCCTCCATCCTAACAGGACGTGTTTGAGATGCGTTTTGCCAAAATGCCTGATGAGCCAGAGGAGCCTGCCCCTGTTCCCACCCCGTCATCGGCCCTCCACCCTGCCCCCTCCACTCGACAAGCCCCGCCTCCTCCTGTCGTCTCGGAAGACGACAGCTCCAGTTCCTCCGAATCGGAGTCCTCGGGAGGAGACTCAGAGCACGAAAGGCAACATCGATTGGCTGAGTTACAGGAACAGGTTAGAGGATGGAAAATGAAGGGGGAGGGAGGCTTATGAGACACAACAGGTGGGTGGGCCACGCAGAACAGCTTTACCGAACGTGGGTGAATGCTGAGACACGGAGAAGCAAATGTGCAGGATGCCGTCTTTTCGTCTCTTAAGACCACCGCTTTGTGTGTGTTTGTGTCCTCTAGCTTAAAGCTGTCCATGAACAGCTGGCAGCTCTCTCCCAGCCCCCAGCCAGCAAGCCCAAGAAGAAAGAGAGGGAGAAGGAGAAGAAGGAGAAGGAGAAGGAGAAGGAAAAGGAGAAGGAGAAAGAGAAAGAGAAGGAGAGGGAGAAGGAGAAGGAGAAGAAGAAAGAAAAGCACAAGAAGAAGATGGGAGCAGAGGAAGCTGTCGAGGCCCCGCCCCCTGTGATGCTTCAGACCTCTAAGAAAAACAAGAGCAGCAAGGAGCCAATCATTGTGAAGAAGGAAAGGAAAAAGACCGGGTAGGTGTAACAGCATGACGGCGTATAAAAAATAAAATATTCTCTGAGATTAAAGTTGTAAATTTACAGAAAAATATTGAATATTCTCAGATTAAAGTCGTAAATTTACGAGAATAAAAGTAGAATATTCTCTGAGATTAAAGTCGCAAATTTATGAGAAAAGAAAAACTAAAAAAAAAAAAATTGTCAAAGAACCACATTGCTTCACAAGGTTGGATGAACCTCATCACACCGCTGACGCGACTACTTGACGTGTATTATGCCTGAAGTAGATAACCTCATCAAATTATACTTTGCAATCCGAATTATCAATAAGGAAATACTGTTGATTTTATCCCATCAGCATCCGGACTCTGAAGAGACACTGAAGAGTGAATTGGTCCGATTCAGAAGAAAATGACATGCTGATATGAGTTTTTTTCTCATAAATTTACTGCTTTACTCTCTCCACCGGCTCCATAATTGTTTATTTTTTTCCTACAACGTGTCATCGTATTACAGAGATAAGTGATGTTATTGTAGCTGTGTTAATATCTGGAACTAATCTAATCATTTGTCAATCGCAGTAAGAAAGAAGGAGTTAAAAACAGTCGCCCAGTCATGCTCCCTCAGCCGGGGCCGACCCCTCTCGTCCCTTCGGCCTCTCTTGAAGCAGAAGATGAAATGGGTATGTACATGACAGATGTTTTGAGCCTGATTCTTTGTTTCAAAGTGTTGTGTGTCGTATCACCCTGCTATAAATGTGCTGTCCTCCCCAGATGTGTTTGGGGGCGTGTCCACCGACAGGGGCAAGCCGATGTCGTATGAGGAGAAGCGCCAGCTGAGCCTGGACATCAACAAGTTGCCCGGTGACAAACTGGGCCGCGTCGTGCACATAATCCAAACGCGTGAGCCTTCGCTAAAGAACTCCAACCCGGACGAGATCGAGATCGACTTTGAGACGCTGAAGCCCTCCACGCTGAGAGAGCTGGAGAAATACGTCTCCAGCTGCCTCAAGAAGAAGAAAAAGCCGTCAGGTAGGCGGTTTGTACGATACACTTCTTTTAAAGGATTCTCATGAGAACCAGCCAAAATCAAAAATAAATAAATTGATAAATAAATAACTAAGCCATTAAATGTGTCAAAAATAATATTAAAAATAAATGTAGGCATTAATTGTTTAAATTTGACATAAATAGATGTTTAATTAGCTTCTTTATTTATTTACTTTTATATTAATTCTATTCACTCTTCTGTTTAATTTTCCCTTTATTTGTTTATTTATTTATTTTTATAACATTTTAGATGTATTTATTTTTGCATTTATTTTTAAATGTATCTGCATTATTTTCCCTTTGCAATTTCTCCCTATTTATTTCCCCAAACCTATTTATTTCTGTTTCCTTTTCTTAATATATTTCTGCTTCATTATACAAATGAGGTGGCTGTCATAAATAAGGAAGCTAATTAAAACAGAAAAATCAATTTATATCACATTTTATCAAATAATTAATGCCTACATTTATTTTTAATATCATTGTTGGTACATGTAATGGCATATTTATTTATTTATTTGAGCCATTTATTTATTCATTAATTTATTTTTTCCTCCATTACTTTTGGGATTCCAACATCTGAGTCATAACACTTTCACATGAAAGTCTTGTTGTACCACTTGTAATTAAATGCTGGTTAACCGTTGGGCAGTGAGACTACATGCTGTATAAAGACTAGAGAATCCTGTTTTACAGCTTCTAGACAACACAGGAATGACTGCTTGTCTGTCAACAAAACAAAAACAACCCTCACAGATCACGTTAAAGGAACAGTTGTGGTGTTTTCTAGTGGGGTTGTATGAGGATTGGTTTGGAGAAACAGGTGACTTTGGTGAATCCAAACTAACCAAAGTCACACATTAACACAACGATGGAGCTCATCATACACCCCCACTTTAAACAATCAGATCTATACGATGATTAGGGGTGGTCATGTTATAAAGACATGCTGTCATCAGTGTTGGAAATCAACTTTTTTGTCCACCTGCCACTCAATAGATTACCATTGTTTTTTTGGCTGGTGAATGAAGCAAATCTAGCAGCCACTTGCATATTTTACCAGCGTGTGGCTGGTGCTAATTTCCAACCCTGGCTGTCATTAAATATAATTCAGAGCTGGGCAATCTATTTAATATTATTTTTTATTGACTTTTAGTGGAATCATATCATCATAAGTGATTTGAAGAAAATCCGTAGTTTCAGTTTTATGTAATTTAGCATCTGTTTGCTATATTACGATATATATACAGTATAAACACACATATATGATGTTGATTGAAAAACTGTTAAAGGAATAGTTTGACATTTTGTGAAATATGCTTATTTGCTTTCTCATGGAGAGTTAGATTTGTATTACTCTCATATCTGCCCATTGAATATAAGGCTAGCAGCTGGTTAGCTTAGCATAAAGGTCTGAAACTGCTAGCCTTGCTGCAATAAGAGTGTTTCTGAAAATGTCCAACTTTTGCTTCAGTATCATTATTATAAATTCCTCCATGTATCACAACCCCACTAACAAACCGTCACTGTAAAAGAGTGTCTCTCTCTGCAGAGGAATCACTGTTTGTTTTTCTTCTCGCTGGCTAGAGGTGAGACAGCAACTGTCTGTTTTCTGAATGTTGTGTGTTTTGTTGCAGCAGAGAAGCCTCTGGAAATGACTAATGTGACGAAGATGAAGACCGGATCTTCATCTTCAGGCAGCAGCGACTCCTCTGACAGTGAAGACTCTGAGAATGGTAACATACACACTTAGTGCTGCACCGTGTACCGACACTAGAACAGTATTGCAGTACCCCAGCGTTAAAAAACGGTACGATACCGCTTTTTATTAGTACCGTTACTTTAAGAATGACAGTGTTTTAATAAGAGCTGCGTTTATGAGTTCAGAGAATCTCAAATTAAACCAAAATCCATATTATGTTCCGTCACTGCATCGATGCAGAATCATTCATGTCTGCATTGTGATGCATCTTAGGGCGTTTTCATGTTAGGTACGATTGATCCTCACCGTGCCCGAGTACGATTGCCCCCCCCCCCCCCCCCCTCCGCTCAGCTTTCACATTAGTAAAGTTGTTCCGTACCCGAGTACACTTCATCATCATCCACGTGTATTTGTTTATGTTGAGATCAGCTGTTCTAGTGGTGGAGTATCGTAAAACACTTCATTCAAACTTGACAGAAACAAAATAAAACTCACCAAAACCGTCGTCGTTACTCTTTCAAACAATCACCAACTCTGGTTTGGCCTAAATAAACTCTTATTTCACAGTTTGATGTGAAAATATGTCGGCTCTGCACGTTCTTTCCCCCCGTTGTCTCTCTCTCTCTCTCTGCCCGCTGAGCGGCTCTCATACTTCGGAGGCAGACCATTAAACTAGCTAAATAAAATAACAAACATCGCCCGACCCCATCGCCTACTATTGTTTATATTTTAAGGACCCTCTCGCCTGCCTTCCTGCTTTATCACCTAGGCTACGGCCGTACAGTTCAGAGGATGAGATTGGCGCATCCTGCGTGCAGATACAGACATAGATATGAAACAGTTTTATATGTAAACAGATTTCGGAGGAGAAGGATACTCGCAGACTGCTAACGTTACTCGCGTTAAATAGCAGTCCACTTCCGTATTTTGGTACAGTTGGCTGGTCCCTGATGCGAAAGCACCCTTACAATCAATACATTTCCACACCTCTAATCGTGACAACACTAGCTACACACACAACGTTGTCAGCATATCTTATTTTGATATTTCATAACCCTTCTGTCTACCAGGGCTGGTCCCCAAGCTGCAGAAGAAGATCTCGACTATCAAAGACACCAAGAGGCTGCCCCACCTGTCCCTAAGCACCGCAGCGGCTCCAGTCGCTCCTCAGCCTCAGCATCAGCCTCAGCCACAGCCTCAGCCTCAGCCTCAGCCTCAGCCTCAGCCTCAGCCTCAGCCTCAGCCTCCGCCCCCGACTCAGCCTCCAGTGGTCCAGTCCAAACCCCCCCCTGTCCAGTCTCTGGACTCCTCACAGCTGATGGGCTCTGGATTTGATCCCCTGGCTCAGTTCATGAACCCTCACCTGACGCGGTCCAACAGCGAGCCCAATCCGACCGTTACTACTGCCGGTGCCCCCGCCGCGCCTGGCCTCCTCAACGCTAACGCACCCACTGTCCAGACGCCCGCTGAGACGCACCCGTTCCTAAACCAGCACCCCATCATACCTTCACCCGGTGGGTACTCTTCAGGAACACGTTGCATCTGTGAAGTTAGTGTTAGAGATGGCCATCTAAATGTTATGATTGTTACCCTGTCAAAATACACGCACTACGCAAGTAAGTACAGAGTACAGAGATCTGAATTGAGATACAGCACGTCTATTTTAAGACAAAGTTGTAGCAATAGGTTTCTTATTTTTAATATCGTCTTCTGTTCTCTTCCCATCCCTCTCTTCTTTTTCTTCTTCTTCTTCTTCTTCTTCTTCTTCTTCGCAGCGATCCACAACGCTCTTCCCCAGCAACCATCAAGACCGAGCCACCGAGCAGCGGCACTTCCTCCCAAACCCTCGCAGCCTCCCCCATCCTCGCTCCCCTCCCTGCCTCCATCCTCCTCTCCCCAGCTTCAGCCCTCGCTTCCACCCACTCTCCCCCAGCCCGTGCCTCGCCCCCGCGTCCCTTCACCCCCATCGCATGGCATCCTGGGTACCCTCTCGGCGCAACCTCCCCAGGCCCTGCTGGAAGATGACGACGAGCTGACGCTCACCAGTTCTCAAACCCCGCCCCTCAGCCAGGTTCACACCTTCTTGCAGTCGCTCCAGACACGGCCCACAGCGCAGCCGCAGCCGCTCCCGCTGCACACGCATTCGCCTGCGCGGGGCGTCCCTCAGCTGATGCCGTCGATGCACACACACGCTGTGACAACATCCACCCCCGCCTTGGCGCAGAGACAAAGTTCAGGCCACGCGCACATGCGCCAGCCGTTCCCTCATACACATCTGTCGACGTCCCAGCAGCAGAAGGGTGTGGCCCTGCTGCAGAAGGTCCAACAGATGCAGCAACAACACCAACTACAGCCGTCGCCACGCAGCAAAGCAGAGCCTTTCTCAACAGGTAACATATTTATACGAGGGCTGTCAGTCGATTAAAATATTTAATTAATCACACATTTTGTATCTGTTCAAAATGTGCTTAAAGGGAGATTTGTCAAGTATTTAATAATCTTATCAACATGGGAGTGGGCAAATATGCTGCGTTATGCAAATGTGTGTATATATTTATATATTGGTAATCAGTTAACAACACAAAACAATGACAAATATTGTCCAGAAACCCTCACAGGTACTGCATTTAGCATAAAAAATATGCTCAAATCAGAACATGGCAAACTGCAGCCAAACAGGCAACAACAGCTGTCAAAAAAAGAAATAAATGACTAAATAAATAAATAAAAATGTGATTAAATGCAGCAAAAATATAATTTGCTTCTTTATTTTTATATATATATATATATATATATATATCTGTGTATTAATTCCCTAATTTATTTACTCTTCTGTTTAATTTGCCCTTTTATTTATTTATGTTTTCATTTTTATTCAACTTTAAGTGTATTTATTTATTTATATTTAAAAAAATAAGGGACAAATAATTAAAGAAGCAAATTAAAACAGAAAACATTTCAAGTCACATTTTACATTTTTTTTTAAATATAACTTTTGCTATATTTAATGACATTTATTTATTTATTTATTTATTTATTTATTTATTTATTTATTTAGCAAGTAATTTATTTATTTATCCATTTATTTTTGGTAGGTTCCATCTTCTATAAATGGCACCACTGCACTCTGAAACACATTATTTCTAATGGCTTGCGCCACGCCCCGAAGGATTTTCACTGCGTCGAGCAAAGCCCGACTTCGGGCACTTGTGTGCTGTGATGTGCGCTGAACCCAGCGTTGTGTCGCGAGCAGCTCTCCTCCGCCAGGAAATTACATTAGTTGTATCACTATTGTTGTCCGGGTGGAAACAGTAGAGCTTATAGACGCTGTACAGCACCAGAAACAGGTTGAGATAACGAAAAGGAAAAAAGTTGTGAACATTTGTCATAAATCATGAGGAAAAACGGGAGATTTGTAAGGACAATTGAGAGGGTTGGCAAGTGTTTACGTATAGTTTTTTTATTCAAAGCTTGTTTTTATTTACAGGCTTGGAAACCACTAGACACATAGATATTGTAGATGTCGCTGCACATTTAGTTCCATTGTGCATTGAATTAAATGGAGGAATGTGCTTTTGTTTTCTAGGTTGCCTGCGTGAGAGCCCTCCTCCCCTGATGATGCATTCTCCTCAGATGCCTCCGTTCCAGCCGATGGGACAGCACTCGCCCTCACAGACCAAGAAACATGTGAGACACACATATTTCTAGCTAAACAAAACCTGCTGAGCCTCGTTAGAGACACGACTGCTATAAGAAAAAGTCATCTATTTGAATGTCTCCTTGTATATAAACGTACTGTGTGTGTGTCTCCCATAGGAGCAGAGGTCCAACCCGGTGGTGGTCAAAGAAGAGAAGCTTTCCCAGTCACCAGTTCTGCCCCCGTCGCCCTTCAGCCCCGCCACGCGTCAAGACGCACACAAACACGACAACAAACACAGTGAGTACAAGAGTCGGTTTATAACCAATAAGGATGTGACGGTGAGGACATTTTCCCACCGGTTAATAAACTTGTGACAACACCGGTGTTGCCGATTATAGCGGACATTTTACAAGAAAAGACGGCGCTCAATATGTGTAGCGCGCTTACTTTGATCTTTACCGTCGGGTGGCAGTGTGTCTAGCCTCTCTGGTAGAGCGTTCGCTGTGAGGCTGCGCACACCGGCTGTGACCTCTCCGTCGTCCTCGCAGCAATTACCTCATTAACATTATGGTTCCCTTATAGCATTGGGTTTAGATTTGAAATATTGCCAAATGGGCACTTTTGCTTTTCGCTTCGACACCAAATCCTCCGCCATCGTCTTGTCTGTCAACTCTCTCTCCTTCCGTGTTTGTGAAATATGACTCCTGTTACTCTGTGCTGAGACTCTGTATGGAGCAGACACATTCACTTTCAGTTTGTAGCTTCCGTCGCCTGACTATGCGTTAAAGGTCCCATATCGTCCTCATCATCAGGTTCATACTTGTATTTTGTGTTTCTACTAGAACGTGTTTACATGCTGTAATGTTCAAAAACACTTTATTTTCCTCATATTGTCTGCCTGAATATACCTGTATTCACCCTCTGTCTGAAACGCTCCGTTTTAGTGCATTTCAACGGAATTGCGTTGCTAAGCAACAGTTTGGGTCCTTGTTTACTTCCTGTCAGCTGATGTTATTTGCATACACTGCAACAAGGAAATAAACTGGGACACATTTAGAATGTTTACGTTTAAATCCATGCAATGGTCTAAATATTTTGTATTTGTGACATCACAAATGGACAGAAATCCTGACGGCTTGTTTCAAACGCACAATTTCTGAATACGGGCTGTGTGTATTCCTCTGTATATTGAGCACTTTGATACTTTAACAGTATTTATATATCACTTAAACCTGCTTTATAATATAAATTACATGAAATCTCACTTTTTACGATATTGGATCCTTAAGAACATGCCGCTGATACACCAAAGTGAACAATATGGGTTTTATTTCTATAAAAAAAAGCAAAACAACGGTGAGGGCGGTGGGTACCTAATGTAATCGTGTACGCCCGACCACCGTGTAACACCGACTACCGAGGCAAGCCCATAATCCATCATATCTAAAGCTGAAGAAGGTCACGTTTAGCCTTCAACAGAGCCGAGCCAAGCCAACATGTGTATTTAAAGGGGCTCATGTGTGTATAGTTAATCCCCGTTAATGTCTCCCTCAGGAATAGACCTTAAGCTGTTGGACAGCACTCGCCCCGCTCCTCGCCTCCCAGACTCCCCAGCACCACCTTACTCCCAGCAGGACAACAAAATCAAGCAAGAGCCCAAAACTCCCATCGCTCCCAAGAAGACACAGGTGAGTCCCATCACAACTACTCCAGCCGTCTGGTTTCCCCTCCTTCCATCCAACTCTGACTCCTTCTCCCGTCTCCTCCCAGGATGTGAAGGTAAAGAACATCGGCTCCTGGGCCAGCCTGGCTCAGAGGTCCCAGTCCACGCCGGCCTCCTCCGTGCGCTCCTCCAGCGACAGCTTCGAACAGTTCAGACGGGTCGCCAGGGAGAAGGAGGAGAGAGAGAGGCAGCTGAAAGCTCAGGCTGAACAGGCCAGGAGGGAGCAGGAGAAGCTACGGTAAGTGGGACGACAACACCAACAACTGTAACCATGTTGTAACTTGATGATGACGTTTTAACACAAATTAGTTTTAACGCCACTAATTTCTTTAACGCAACTTGCAATTTTTAGGTTGTAGCGGGATCTAAAGCTAGTAAAGATACGATCCATATCCATTGGTACCAACCATGTCATACAAGCTCATCATGAAGGAGGTTCAATAACGTTCCAAACTTACGCCAAATTTTGGCGAGGAAAAACTGGCATGCCGCCATCTTATTAATTTTTTTTTTTTAATTTAGTAACCGTGACGATGAAGACACCGTGGAGCCGCCTCGCCGAGCACAAGACGATGCCCGCCGTCGCCAGGAGCAACAGTCACCGCTCGCTCCCACACCTCCAGCTTCCACCCCGCCCACCCTCTCCCCACAGGCCCCGCCCCCTCCGCCACAGGCCACGCCCCCGCCCTCCTCAGCTGCTCTTGACCAGAGGGAGATTGCGCGCCGCCGCGAGCAGGAGAGGCGCCGGAGAGAGGCGGTACGAAAACAACTGATTCTTAACTTTTAACACACATATATACATACATAGCAACAGATTGTTATACGTAGCAATGGTCTGTTATGCATAGCAACAGTCTGCTATACATAGCAACGGTCTGTTGTACATAGCTACGGTCTGTTATAAAGAAATAGCAGACCATGGAATGCCGACATTGACCAATCAGAATCGAGTATTCAACAAAGCCGTGTAATAATTAACAACAATACACTGACTATGGATCAGTACCTCATACAGCCCCACTTCAAACAATCCAAACTCTCCCTTTAATGCTTCTCGTTCTCTCTCCTCTGCAGATGGCCGACACCATTGACATCAACTTCCAGAGCGACCTGATGGCCATTTTTGAGGAGAATCTGTTCTGAGAGGGAAAAGCAGACGATGGGAGAGAGAGAAGGACCTATAGACACACAACATTACAAACATGCATATAAACCTGAATGCTCTGATCCACATGGTCGCTGCTCACACACACACACACACACACACACACACACACACACACACACACACACACACACACACACACAGACTGGATAGTAACTGTCCCTTTCTCTCACTAGTTGAAACAGCTGGCTTGTGTCATGTGACTGAGAGGGGGGAAGTGAAATAAGCAGCCCTCGTTTTCCTCCAACCTCAGATACGTTTTGGTGTCTGTCGATTGGAAAACGGACAGCGAAATAATGAGATCGTCGGCTCCCTCGAGGATAACGAGAAAGGCAGAGCGAGAAAAGGAGGGGACAGAACTTTTACATAAAAAGATAATGGCGGTGAAGAGGATTTAATTTAAGAAATGAACCTTATTCTCTGATGTCTGAGAGAAGAGAAGAGGGTGAACAAATTACAAACAGACAGATCACTTAGTTTTTTTCTCTCCCCTAATCTTTTTGATTTTAAAGGGACAGTTCACCCCAAAATCAAAACTACAGATTCCTCTTCTTACCAGTAGTGTTATTCATCAGGCTAGATTGTTTTGGTGTGATTTGCAGAGTGTTGGAGATATCGGCCTTCTCTCCAATATAATGGAACTAGATAGCACTCAGCAAAAAATACATTTGTAAAACTCAACAGCAACGTCTCTTTCCAGAAATCGTGAGAGCAGTTTCATGTAGGAACTATTTTCTTCCTGCTGAACTACATTGCACCAACTTGTATCACATCGCGAAAGGAAGCATGCATCTACTCATGGACGCTGCACCCGATTTGACTGTAATCAGACCATTTAATAGGCGTTATCGGTCGCTATAAGCACCATAGATGTGGGTCAGTAAGGGCCTACTACACCTACTACGTTGTAAAAAGTAAAAGCGAAACTTAAAAGCAACACGTAAAACTGAATGAAACATTTAGGCAACAAAAACAGTTAAGTTCAAGGAAAAACGCCCCGTTTTGGCTTAAAAAAACTACGTTTCGAAAGTGAAATTTAACGCTTGTGCACACAAAGACAACAGCACGTTGTTGGTTTCACATGGGATGCGTGAAAACCCCTGTGTTTTGTGTCCCATCCATCGCCCATGACCTCCATCCCATATGGAGTGTCTAAATTACAGCACCTGACTTCCACTTCTGCTCCTGTCATAATTATTACGGTCGCTAGGGGTCGCTGTCGTGTTCTTGTAAACCTTCTTTCTGTGATCTACCATGTGAATAGATGATAAAAACCTAATAATGGGTGTAGTAGGCCCCTTCTGACCCTCATCTGGTGCTTATAGCGACTGATAACGCCTATCTAATAGCCTGACAACAGTCTAATCAGCTGGACGAGAGGCTCGTGGCAGCGTTGGATGTAAACATTAATGGCGTCCTCTTCGGCTGAGCTGTAACGTTAGCCAGCTCCGTGATGCTAGGTGAACTAGCAGTATCGGTTAGCTATAAATTATAAACACGAGCCTCTCGTCCATGAGTAGATGCACGCTTCCTTCTGCTCAGCGATACTGTTAAGAGGTGGAGTTGGATAGAAAGAAAATAGTTCCTACATGAAACTGCTCACAACAAGGTGTGTGGATTATCTTGAGTAACCGGGCAACCTATGATATGTTAACAAAAGTTATTCCTCGTTTTTCATGCGTTTCAAGCTCCAGTCTTTTCAAAGTAGTTTGAGAAAAAGATGGTGGTTTGGGTGAAAATAACTACAGAAGTTACGTGACGAATAAATCAACATTGACTTCTGGTTTCACACGGGACACGAACAGCGGTCTCCTGGGTGAAAGTCTGGTGTTTTTTGACCCATCCATCCACCTCGACCTCCTCCCTATGCGGCGTTTGTCGCTCTTTATTACTTCCTGGGTCACGATTACATACGAATTGATTTCGTCGGATATATACAAATTAAAGTGCATTACTTGTCGTAGGTATAGCTACAAACGGAGTATGAGAACAGCCTGATCTGTTATCTATGTTCTCTTCACAGCCACCAGGCTCCATTCACAAAAAACAGTAATTTTACCTCTCAGAACACGGGAGTTGTCGGTCTACCGCTGCATCGATCGATTGAGTTTGTTTGTGTTATTGTGTGACTTTGGTGTTTTAAAGGGTAAATTCGGATTCAACAAAGTCACACAGTAATACAGTGTAATATAATACACTGACTATGGAGAAGTACCTCGTACTAGTGATGTCATGGTACCAGAAATGTAGTAGTCGATACCAATACCAGTGAAATTCCACAATTATTGATACCAATTCGATAAAAAACAACAGCATCAAAATAATTATCATAATTATGAAAATAATGAACCGGTCATGATTTCTGAAAAGAGACGTTGCCGTTGAGTTTTTCCAAATGTATTTTTTGTCGTGTGACACTCCACGACTCACACCAAAACAATCTAGACTGATAAATAACACCACAGGTAAGAGGAGGAATGTGTATTTGTGGTTTTGGGGTGAACTGTCCCTTAAGTTTGATTTTAACTGGGAGGGAGAGTGGGGGGGTCAAGATCGTCAGGTTCAGCAGGTCATCTGAGAGTCAGTTGTTTTTCTCAGGACTCAGTGGGAACGCAACACCCCAGCCACATTCACACACTTTTCTACGACATCTTTCCTCCCTTCACTCCCCTCCGGTTCTCTCTTCAGTCACAAATATACCGGGGAGAGGTGGGCGACGAGGAAGGAACGGTGGCATTTTAAAAGTCTCAGAGTGTGTCCTTTTGCCTTAGCGCTCTGGCCTGTAAACTAACAATCATACCCTACAAATTATACATATTATATATATAAATAGATACATGAATATATATTATATACGACGAGAAAAAAACGTCAATGAAAAAGAACATGAGAGGAATTAGGATTTCGGGGAGCGAAGCTTGTCTCTTGTGTTCATCTCTGGTTTTGATTTTGTAGAATTTACTGTAAAGAAGAAAAACAAACTTTTTTATGATTCTATTGAGAGGATTGTTTCGTCTGTCTTATTCTCTCTCATACCTTTTTCTGTTTTTGTTGTTTTCTTCTCGACTCTATGCCAAAACCAATCTATTGAGTGCTGAAAGTTCATTCACATTTTTTACGTGTAAAATGCATCTTCTTTTCACTTTATATTAAAGGCTATGTTTTTATTGCTATTTAATTTCCCGTTATCCCCTTTTTAAATCCCAAGTTATGCAGCAGTTTGCTCAGTAATAGTTTGACGAAGCGGTTCATAAATCATAAATGTCTCTACTTTACTAGACCCCGACACTCTGCAGCTGCACATCTTATTTCCCTTCATCGTGTTCATGTTCTCACCACTATCTCCCGTCTGTATAATAGCTTCTCGTTTGTCTTTTAATTCTTTTAGTATTTTTAATATGTCTTCATCGTCATCGGTAACTGTTTGTGGGATGTCGTGTGCCATCGTGTGTTTTAGGTTGGCCCAGAGATCTGTGAGAGTTTTCAATTCTATCATTATTTTTATGTTTCATTAATTTCTTTCCCCGTTTCATATTTGATTGTTTTGAGTTGTTTTCTTTTCCCTTTGCTATTTTCTCTCTTGATTTATTTTACCCAGAACAACCTGTTGGGATGTTGGTGAGTGAGGCATTGAGGTCAATAGATAATTCATCTTGTTCAGATTATGGAGTACAGCATCTTTTTTTAAGAAAAGTATTAAAATAATATTTAAAAAAAACATCTTAAAAAAATCTTGTATTTGTTTGTGAGTTTTTCACACACTTATGTACTGAACACTAGAGCTGCAACGAAAAGTCGACTAATAGATTAGTCCATCGACAGAAAAATAATCGCCAACTATTTTGATAATTAAGAAATTTTTCATGCAAAGATGCCTCTCAAATATGATGAAATACGATTTCCTGCTTTTCTCTATTTTTAAACTGAATGTCTTTTTTTGTGATCACATTTTATTGGTTTTAAAGATATGCATTGGAAATTATTCACAAATAAAATTACATAATTCAAAACAAAACATAAAAAATAAGAAGAAATAAAATTAGCACTAATAAGTATAATAAATCCCCGCCCCCCCAAAAAAGAAATGATTATTAATATTATTATATATATAAATTATATTTATAAAGTCTTGAATATCTGACAAAAAAATACATTTAAGACATTAGTTTGGACTCTGAGAAACTGGAATGGACATTTTTCTATATTTTCTGATATTTTAGAGACTAAACGATTAATTGTTTAAGTAATTTTTCATGCAAAAATGTCCTAAAATGCTGTTTTCAGCCTCTGAAATATGAAGATTTCCTGCTTTTTTTCTGTTTTTAAACTGAATATTTTTTTTGTGATAAAATTTTATTGGTTATAAAGATATGCTTTGGAAATTATTCACAAAGAAAATTACATACTTCAAAACAAAACATTAAATGAGATAAAATAAAATTATTACTAATAAGTATAATAAATACCCCCCCCACACCCCCCCCAAAAAAAATATATACAGCTCTGGAAAAAAATTAAGAGACCACTTCAAAATGATCAGTTTCTCTGGTTTTACTATTTATTGGTATGTGTTTGAGTAAAATGAAAATTTTTGTTTTATTCTATAAACTACTGAGAACATTTCTCCCAAATTTCAGAGCATTTAGAGCATTTATTTGCAGAAAATGACAACTGGTCAAAATAACAAAAAAGATGCAGTGTTTTTTCCAGCAGGACAATGCTCCATGCCACACAGCCAGGTCAGTGAAGGTGTGGATGAAGGACCAACAGATCAGGACCCTGTCATGGCCAGCCCAATCTCCAGACCTGAATCCCATTGAAAACCTCTGGAATGTGATCAAGAGGAAGAGTGATGGTCACAAGCCCTCAAACAAAGCCAAGCTGCTTGAATTTTTGCTCCAGGAGTGGCATAAAGTCACCCAACAGCGATGTGAAAGACTGGTGGAGAGCATGCCAGGACGCATGAAAGCTGTGATTGTAAATCAAGGTTATTCCACCAAATATTGATTTCTGAACTCTTCCTAAGTTAAAACATTAGTATTGTGTTGTTTAAAAATGAATATGAACTTGTTTTCTTTGCATTATTCCAGATCTGGAAACACTGCATCTTTTTTGTTATTTTGACCAGTTGTCATTTTCTGCAAATAAATTTTCTAAATGACAATATTTTTATTTGAAATTTGGGAGAAATGTTGTCAGTAGTTTATAGAATAAAACAACAATTTTCATTTTACTCAAACACATACCAATAAAGAGTAAAACCAGAGAAACTGATCATTTTGAAGTGGTCTCAATTTTTTCCAGAGCTGTATATATTTAACTGAATATCTGACAAAACAAGACATTTAAAGACATCACTCTGGGAGGGACATTATTTTACTATTTTCTGACTTTTTATAAAACCAAACGGTTAATCAATTAATCTAGAAAATGATCGTCAGATTAATCAATGAAAATAATCGTTAGTTGCAGCCCTACAGCACACACCTAGCACCTGAGCCCTGCTGCAGCTCCAGTTTCAGCCAAAGGGGGGAGCTGATGAGAAAGAAATACACTCCCTGTATGGTTATAAGGCCATGCTTTCACATATGGGTGAAATGTTAATGTGCATACACATACTTTTGGCTGTGTAGTTTATACAGTATATATGCTGTGTAGTTTATACAGTATATCTACTGTATACACACACACATTGTTAGAAAATGTTTCACTGACTACGATGTTGTGCACAAACAACAAAACAATTATGTAAGGGGTCCACATCGTGCCACATCGCCCTGTCAGGGTTTATTTCACAACAATGACCCGCTAGCTGCACATTATCCCGCTTATTACACGGCTACTTACTTAAGAAATCAATAATTTGACTCTAAAACGGTCGCCAGAGTCCAACATCAGAGCTGCGTCCATAGCAACGGTCTGTTATAAAGAAATAACAGACCGTAGAACGCCGTGACTGACCAATCAGAATCGAGTATTCAACAAAAGCCCTGTAATAATAGAAGTTTAAAGTATTTGACCTCCCACTCGTAGAAGAGTTCCAATGTGGGAATAAAGTATGATAATAATAGGAAACAGAAAGGAACTAAAGACCAGTCCAAAGTGAAGAGGACGCTGTCTGGTTTGACTGGAAAGTGTTAAAGGACTCTCTCGGTGAGCAGGATGTTTACAACAGAGGATGTTGTGGTTGAGACCACTTCAAACCTCGTGTGTCACATGATTTTAACCGATCCGAAGCAGGTTTAGACATCACCGCTTTGCAGTTTAGGACAGGCCTCGACTCTCAGAACACACACGCTGCTAATAATAATATTGTTATTGTGGTCTGGTAAGGTACACAGTGATGACCTTGCTGCGGTGCGGCTCTGCTCAGAAGTTCTTTATCTTCTGCAGAATGCTTCTCATGTCCAACTTTGACTTTCAAATGAGCGCCTCTGTGGTGTTGTTGTTAAACTCGAGTCCGGGGCGTGACAGAAACCTGTTGCATTTCCAAAAGCAAGGAGGTCAGTGAAACTCAGTGTGCCAAGCAGGCCTCTGAATTTATGAGGTGGGGATGAGAAAAGGCCAACAGAAAGATAAGGGGATGATAAGGACACACAGCCGAGAGAGAGACAGCATTGCTAGATAATCTGGGAACGTGACTATGATAAAGACGGAGAGCATTGTGCGACCGTATGAAAGTGAGATTTAGAAATGGAACCAGGAAAAAGAGAAGCCGGGAGTGTTTGTGGCTTCATGAATGAAGAAGTGAAAAAGAGAGTGTGGCTCACGAGAGGTGGATGAATAGCAGAAGAGGAATGAGGAGAAGTAGTTACTACTGCATGTGGCAACAGATACGAGAGAGTAAGCTCTGAGTGTTCAGTCATGTAGAAACACTTTGCATTCTTGACCTCCTCTGTTTTATAGCTCCCATCACAGCAGAAAGGAACTCATTTATACGCACACATTTCACTTTGTGAGGCTTCATGTTTGTTTGTTTTTTCTCCTCTACATTTCAGAGGGAAACGTTGGCCCGGTTGGGAGCCGCTGCTTTACAGGATCACATTTTCTATGCAAGATATAGGAAAGAAAAACATTAGGCAGGGAATATTTATTATATTTTAAATGATACACTCATATCCTGTTAGGAAACCTGACCAAAGTGGCTTTCACTAGTTTCAAGTCTTGATGTACGTTGCTATGTTAGTTGGGGCATTAGATGGTAAGCATGAGTTTTGATTTGCAGGATTTCATTAACAATCCTAGTTTTGAAAAAGTTGACTCATGCCGCAGGAGGATTTATTGTGTATTGCAACACATTTTGATATTTCTGTAAAAAAAAAACATGGTGTTGGAAAGACTGACTGAGTTCAATGTCCTTGAAGTCCCTGTTGACCCTGACCTGCCCAGCCCAGCCTCGGGCTGAGGCCTTTCTTTCACCTGTTCTTCTTTCTCTCTTGCCTCTCAGGACCTCCGTACATCTGATCTCTGCTGCAGCAAACAGAACCAAAAACCCACGTTGTCTCTCGTCCTCTAACAGGCCAGAGGTACATTTCTAGGGAACTGTGATGAGAGAAAAATGGGTACTTTTGTGTGTGTATGTGTGTTTGTGTGTGTGTGTGTGTGTGTGTGTGTGTGTGTGTGTGTGTGGAGAGGATTTACAAACATGCCAGCAGCTTGTACTGCACATGCATGGCTTCCTCTCCACACTCAGATTGAGTAAGAGCTGCTGCAGTCTTCCCGTTAATTGCATTAAGAGCGGTGGGGGGTGGAAATCGGTGATGAGGGCAATCAGTGCGACATCAAGGCTCTCCAAGAAATCGATGCCAGATGACAATAAACAGCTCCACATGTGCTTCATGCACACGCAAACAGTCACAATTCAGACTGAAGCACATTGCACAAGACAAAAACACACACTTGCTGACACATTCTGCTGCTCACACGCAACTCGCTCTGAGCGCTGTGTTTTATGGTGGGAGGTGATCTGGCTGTCATTCAGCTGGTGACTCGGTCTTCTCTCCTGGTTCAACATGTCCACGCCCTCCTCCATAAATCAGTCCAGAGCACTTCTGCTTTTCCTCCGTCATTGTCTTGGGATCCACTGTACATTTCCTTTTCCTTTTTTTCCTCCTAAAATAGAGCTTCCTTTTGTCTGTTTTGACTGTTTTTAGTAACAGAGCACTCTACCTTCTTTTATTATGAGCCTCTAGTTACATCAGTAGCACCGGTATTTTATTTATCCCAAACTCAGATTCAGATGTTGGTTTTGTGGTGCTGTTTAACTCAGTAATCAGCCTCCGGATCTGCATTCTTTCTAACAGCCAGCAGGGGGCGACTCCTCTGGTTGCAAAAAGAAGTCTGATTGTATAGAAGTGTATGAGAAAATGAGTCTACTTCTCACTTGACTTATTACCTCAGTAAACATTGTAAACATGAGTTTATGGTCTCAATCGCTAGTTTCAAGTCTTCTTCAATACAGCATGATGTTCATTTAGTAAATTATGGTCCCATTTAGAGTCAAATAGACCATAAAGCAGGGGATGCTTTAGGGCGGGGCTACCTTGTGATTGACAGGTCGCTACCACGGCGTTGTCCGGTCTGGGATTTGTCCATGTTTTCATCTTATGACTGTAACCCTTTCACAGTGTGTTTTCCGTTAACGAAAGTTAATTATAACATTTTGGTCGCCTAAAATGTCTTATTCAGTGTTTGGTTGTACTTGGCTCCACCCTCTCCTGTCACTTCTGGTTGTAAAAAAAACAAGTTGGCAATGGCCATAAAACTAAGATGCCGATAGCCCAAAACCAAGATGGCGACAGCCAAAAACCATAAGGTTGGCCAAAAACCAAGATGGCAACGACCAAAAACCAAGATGCAATAGGAACAAAACTGATGAATTTAAGAGAACATGTCGTTATGAGTTGGGTCTCCCTTTTTACACATCTGGTAAGATTTGAAACATCTTTCAGCGTGGGCCAGCGTTAATCGACTAAGAGGGAGCAGCCTAGATAAATAATTCTCCTGCAAGACAAACAATTTAACGTCAAAACCTCGTCCTCATGATCATCACAACCAAATCTGCCTCTCGTAATCCTTCAGTACAATAATGACAATGACAGCCACAGAAACAACACCTCCCTCTGGCTCATCTTTTATTCAGCAGTCCAGTGAGAGGGTGAATCCAGCAACAGATGTCAGCTGTTATCTTTGTTTTACGGGTCTGAGCCTGAAGTTCAGGACGAGCTGTTAGAACTTTGTCTCATAATGAAAATGAGCCAATGAAGAAGAGGAGGAAACAACGGGAAGACTGTATGGCGATCAGAGAATGGAGCAAGAGTGAAGAGGCTGATCCTGTTTACACACAGTGTGTGGCGGTTAGCGTTTGAGATGTGGCAGACGTGTTTGTTCAACATGTACGGCCTGCTTTCCTTATTAGGTGACTTGTGTATGTTCCAGCGATCATAGTTTCCACTTTGTTACATCAAGGCCTCTCTCCATTCTCTTTATTTCCTCTCAGCGTCACACACAGCTGCTGCTTCCCCAGAGGCTGCGTTCGCCGTCGCCACGGCGACGAGGATGCTGATTGCACCTCCATGCCTTTCACAGCTGTTTCTCGCCGTTAGGCCAGGGTGACCAACAGGCCACGGTGATACGCTGTCTAATCTAAGGTCTGAAATGATATTACATCGTACGGCAGTTTTCATTCTACCTATTGATCAATAAGATCCATTCAGAGATGATGATAACAGGGAAAATGATTGTGACAATATCTTGGATGTTTTTCTCGTATCAATGGTTAACTTTACGGCTTTGAAGGGATAGTATTATTTATGAGTCAATTTCCCTGGAGGTGTTGTGATCAGCTGTGGGCCTGCACCATTTCATATTGATGCTTTTTGTTTATGTCTCACAATAACAGTTGTTGCAAAACTCTATGGAATTTATTTGAATCTGTGCAAGTTTGCAAAGTGCAAAACAGTTGTGTCTTTATAAAGAACTTAAAATAATAAAGTTCAAGATGTTAAAGGGCGAGTCCGTCTGCGTTCTGTTCCGCTAATGTACGCCACGTTAGATCAGATCAGAATGTCACAAACTAACCGATCGATGCAGAGGTAGACCAGCAACTCCCCTATTCTGAGAGGTAAAATCATTGTTTTTGTGAATGGAGTCTGGTGGCTTTGAAGAGAACAATATAACGCCTTCAGTTCCCGCCAGAAAGGGCACAAAGGGACTCAAATTTATGTACATATTTTTTTAACCTTTAACGAGCTACTAGTTGGAGACCCCCAGTCTACAGTATAAGGTAACTCTGTATTTGTAATCCTGACACAATCAATGTATTTGATCGGTACTTATATATCTTCAGAGATCACAAAGTTACAGCTTTTGTCTCGGCTTGCTTCAACAACATGTGACAGTAAAACTAACTGATGGAGAACGATGGCAAAAATAACTTTTCTTACTTAAATAACTTTTCTTTTCAGATCAGAAAGTCACACAATAACATAACACAAACTAACCGATCAATGCAGCGGTAAACCAGCAACTCCTGTGTCCTGAGAGGTAAAATGACTGTTTTTGTGAATGGAGTCTGGTGGCTGTGAAGAGAACATAGATAACAGATCAGGCTGTTCTTATACTCTGTTCGTAGCTATACCTACAAAAGGTAATGCACTTTAATTTGTATCTATCCGACGAAATCAATTTGTATGTAATCCATCTGAGAGGTAAAATTACCGTTTTTGTGAATGGAGTCTGGTGGCTTTGAAGAGAGCATAGATAACAGCTTCAGTTCCCCGTCAGAAAAGACACAAAGTGACTTTGTGTAACAAATGTATGTACATATTCTTTGAACCTTTAGCGAGCTATTTGTTGGAGACCCCTTCATCTACAGGATAAACTCTGCAGTTGTAATCCTGACTTAATCAATGTATTTGATCAGTACTTATTTATCTTCAGAGATCACAAAGTTACAGTTTCTGTCTTGGCTTGCTTCAACAACATGTGACAGTAAAACTGATTTCACAGTGAGAGACAGAAACCGCCTGTTGTCTAACTAAATCTACTCTCAGATCATCATCGGACTGAAACCATGAAACCAACGAGCGTTTTCGCTTCTTCGTGTTCCTGCAGGTGAATTCTCTCTGCTGCCATCAGGACGTTGTGTTATGTTTTACCTGCATTCATCCCCTCTGCAGTCCCATGTTTAAATGCTCCATACGTTTCTTTAACCATCATTATTTAGAGATTTATTTCACATCTTAGCTCCTCTGTGTTGTTGTTTTCTCTGCATACAAGCTGCTTGTAACTAATTGTCCCTTGCTGTGATTAATAAAGTTGTTTTGAATTAGAATAACTGAAAAATTATACCAATATGCACACAACTTTTTATACAAGGTGAAGGTTATATACAGTATATAATATATATACAGTATTAAAGGAAGGCAGGAAGTAGCTGCTGAGCCTCACCTCTCTGTTAGTTACTTTTAAAGCAGATGAAAGTATTTCAGGCATTTCCCGTCATTCAGTAAAGGACAGTTAGAAGGTGACAGGAAACATGGGGTGGGGGGAGCGGGACAGCTGCTGTTGAATCACCATCACGTATATAAGTGTTATACATTTTGACCACAAGGCCAGTAAGTTGTTGTTTCTCTCATTCATTCGTTCCTTATTTCCTTTAAGCTGGGTTTCCACCAAAAGTTCTTGTACTTTTAGTCCCAGGAACTACTTTTCAAGGAACTAAAAGGTTCCTTCAGCCCACTGTTGTCTGTGTTTCCACCGTGGTCTTAAGACCTGTGAAGATCAGACTGATTAGAAAAAGCAACATGACGTGAGACGAGGGCTGCTGGTGGTCGCAGCAATAAACACACTGGATTAATAAACGTTTTGTTTCACTGCGTTGACGATATTTACTGCTACATGTTGGATGTAATGAATGAAATGAAACTAAGAGCATCTGTCTCCACAGTAAATCATCTGTCGAGTGTTTGATGGTTATTTATTTGTGCTTTACAACGTAACCGTCATGAAACAATCAGAAAATAACTTTTGAGTCAGGAAGCCGACAGCCGAGCCTAACTTTACTTTTAATGTTATCAAGATCAAGTTGAGGAAATACCAAGCACCGCCCACCAGCCGGAGCACAGCCAATAGGAACGCTCTCTCTCTCTCTGAAATGACCAGTGATTGGTCAAAGTCTCCCGTCACAGGCTAGATGTTTTAAAGCCTGAAAACAGAGCCATGAGGAGGTGCAGAAGTCTAGTTATCTCTCAGAACACTTGAATCACAATATGCTGAAAGGTTATTATGGAATATTTGCCCAATGATGCCAAAAACGTGTTGCCTACTGCAGCTTTAAAGGGACTATTTGTAACTTTCAGAAATGCTTGTTAACAGCGACACCTGTGGCCGTTAAGCCAACGAAAGTCAGCATCAGGCTCGCGCTTGCTCGCTCTAAATAGACGTGAACGAGCATCGCTCAACACAGTGAGGCGACACACGTCAGCTAAAAGCACAATATCACTCTATATTTCACCTGCTTGGCAGTAATGTTAGCTGACCAGACGAAGGTCTCTCCATGAATCACTGCTGATCCTAGTGTTGGCTTTTCCTGCTTCAGCCCCTCTGCTTCAGGAGGCTGAGGCAGCTCCGTAGCGAGTAACGTTATCGCCTCCCGACCGCAGCCGGAGGGAACAAGAGAGACATCGGCACTCGGTCGGAGACGATAACGTTTCTCGCCGCGGAGACCCGTCATTTCACAAGACACGTAAAACCTCTGTTGGCCTGGAGGAGCTGCAGCAGTTATTTCTGCACAAACATCCACTGTACATTCACTAGATATTCTCAGAGCTAAACTAACTCTTCTGCAGTGTGGAGTGTGCGCGCATGCACGTGAGGTGGAGCGAGAACGCGCGCGGTGTATGAGTGAAGACAAGCAAGCAGAGGAGCGGATGAGCGGTCTGAACAGCGTAGCCACACGCGAGCGCGCATGGGATCCCGACCCGGTACATTTATACCTGTAAAAAGTTACAAACAGTCCCTTTAAGTGTGAGACATTAGTTTGATGGTCAAATAAGTGCCTTTGGCACTTATTTGACCATCATAGTCCAAGTCAATAATGAGTTTCATGATTCTATACTTGAGATAATACAATTGCCCCCGGTCTCCCCTAAATAACCTTGGACATCAATTATTCATTCACCTCCCTAACCTACTGCCAAAACATATAGTCCCGCCAACACTGTTAATCACTCCGCAGCTCCTCTCTCATTGGCTGCTCCTGCAGCTGTGTGGGAGTTAGCTGGAGGAGGAGGATGGAGGGCGGGTACCAGAGCGCTCCTCCTCCTCCTCCGGATGGCAGCAGCACACCAGCCCGAGGAGGAGGAGGACCGTGCCGCACCCTTTCTGCTCCTCCAGCAGCAGATCACTCCGCACAGGTAACAACCGCTCAAACTACCGGAAGCAGCGGAGGAGTCTGAACTCAGGTGGAGGTGGTGGACCAACAAGTTAGTGGGAGGAAAAGAAAAGAAAGTCCTGGAATGGAGCCTCGACACCAACCGAGCAAATAACTTTTTCTTTAAACTTTTGTTGCGTATTTCTGGTGAAAGGTGTCTCCAGGTGTCTCCAGGTGTCTCCAGGTGCGACACGTTGTTCCTCAGCTCGACGCGGATCCTGGTTTACCTGATAAACGAGTTCACACACGCGAGAGAAAAAGGTGAGTTCAGGTTTTTTCTCTTCCGGTATATATATATATATATATTTTTTATTCTAGTGAGTTTATTTGAAGAGATTCTTCATTGTTCCTGCTGAGGCGTCTTTACGCACCTGGAGCTCATTAAGGTTATTAGTCCTCTACAGAAACAGGCTCTATTTCTTTCTGTTGTATTTAATAACCGCAGGTTTACATCTATCTGGGTGTAACTACAGCAGAAGGTGGCACAAAGGATCCTACATGGTCCTGCATGTCCTCACATAGACTCCATTATGTGCTTTTATGGCTCATATTTTACAGTGTGCAGGTGTTGCCAATGACAATCTAATGCAGCCCAGAAGGTGCAGCCCTGCAATAAACTCTGCACATATTCATTATCGATTTAAGGTGGGGATTTTTTTTTTTTAATTGTTTGATTAATCCAAAAATTGTGGAAAAATAGCAAGTTTATGTCTTTAAATGTCATTTCTTCTGTCAGACCAACAGTCTGAAGTACAACCAAGGCTGGATCCAGCCCTTTGGTGTCCTGTAGGCGAAAGTTGGTTTTCGTGCCCCCCACTCCTCCCCAATTATTATTTTATTTTCATGAAAATTTCTGCTCCAAAATGACCTAAAAATCAAGGAGCTGGTATCATTAAACATTTCTAAATCTACAATGAAGGCTTTAGAAACAGACTCTATGGCATGCCATGTTTTTAGCTTCCTTGTTGTACAGCTGACTCACAGAAAAGTTCCTTTTTGTCCCCCCATTTGTGTTTAGATAGTTCTCTTCTAATGCAAATTTTAGTGCTTTTGGTGTTTGTGAATTGTATTTTATCTCTATTTGTATCTGTGTCTGCAACTTTTAACAAATAAGTGGCCGGATAAATGAAGAAGTGTGAGAAAGAGAGTAACAGGGATGAAAAGTGTGTGGCTGTATTCAAAACTGCCTTCTACATACTACTGACAAACACAGTATACAATACATACTGCGTTTGTCAGTAATATGTAGAGGGCAGTTTTGTTTTTGAGTAGTTTGCAGTATGAAACGGTTAAAAGGAGATATAGAGTCCCACGGAGCAGATTGAACCATGACAAACATTCAGTCTTGCCGATGTCTATTAAACTTCTCAACAACTCGTAACATAAAGCTATCATAAGGACAGTGCAATATGTTAAATAGGGACACACATATGTTGCATCTGTGTAATATTGGGCTATTGTCTGTGCAATGGGCAAAACAGTAGATGGTGCAGTGCACTATCTGGGCTGCAATACCTGCCATGGTGTGTGTGATAGTATGTGCCATTTTGTACGTGGACTGTGTATGTGTTGAAACATCTGTTTCTGTGAAAATGTTTCCCTGTCATATGTGGAATCGTTTAGTATTGTTGTTGATGTCGTTTAAATTTCGTGTTTGTAACTGCAATTGGACGGAGTCCAGGAAAAATTTCCCCGTGGGGGCAATAAAAGTATATCTTATCTTAAAGCGATGCATTTTGCAGGTTGCTAGACCAGGCTTCACCTTTTAAACAAGCTCCTAAAGCACTGGACAAAAAAACAAACACCTACCACTATTGCAATATTATCAAAAAATTCAACTTTTCTTTTGTTTGTGACCAATATTTATTTACTTTATAAGGTACTGCATGTTTAAATTATTTATTCAAACAGCTTATAGTGAAATAAGACAAACAGGATCATCAAAGAGGGGAGACGGGAAATATAAAACATTGCTCGTCAAAATTTACTCAAACTGCTTTTTCAATTACAGCAACAAAACAGTGGACTGATCTCCCTCCAGATATTAGATCAATGTTTAAAAGGGTCATGCTGTCTCAGCAGGTATCTCGCTACCCCGTCAGAGGCTGCTCTTTCCCTCGCTTCTTCCCTCGCCTCTCTGCTGCTCTGTAGCCGCTCTGTGAGCGTCACTGGCCGGCTGGCGAGGTAGCTGTCACGGCAGTTTGTGGAGCTTCTAAGCTCCGAAAACATTGGAGCAAATGTTCGATTCGCCATCTAATATCGTAAAACTGTAAACATTCAAAATCTACACAGTTGATTTCTCACCTCAAATAATTGTCCTAAAAAAAGTGAATTTAGTGATGAAATAGCTATGAAAAATGTAAAAAACAAGCCGTTTTTGGCTGTTGTTGTTGTAACGTAGCCTGTACCGTTCCAGCGCTTTGCATTGTGGGATACAGTAGGTGATGTAGACTGGTCCGATGCATACTTGGAATTTTTTTCCAAATCAGTACGACATCTAGGTATTTTTGTCATAC
Source organism: Sebastes umbrosus (assembly GCF_015220745.1). Lineage (NCBI taxonomy): Eukaryota > Metazoa > Chordata > Actinopteri > Perciformes > Sebastidae > Sebastes > Sebastes umbrosus. The sequence goes on from NC_051271.1 coordinate 4,639,065, forward strand.
TGTAGATTTAGCTTTTGTTCGCATACTACATACTACATTTGGCCAAATCAGTACGTACTACTAGTATAGTATGCGATTTTAATACTTAGTGTTTTTTTGCGTGATTAGTATTTTGTTTTCTTTTGTTGGTTATATAGGTAGGTAGGCAGGTAGGACCAGCATGCAATTGGTTGGGCTTATGTTTTTTTACCAGAACAAGAGAGGAAGCAACGTCCATGCTTTCTTTGTGCTTTGTTTGCTTACTTGCTTTTGGATAAATAAATAATCAGAAACACATAGATTTTGCAACGGACTCTTTTGCCTGCGTAAACCACATACCCACGATGCATCAGTGGCCCTTTGATTGAAGTTTGATTTAGATTTTTTCCGACAAATGGCCACTACACAACTAATCGATTAATGGAGAAAATAATAAATAGGGTTTTTTGTATTGTTCTACTGAATCCCAATCAGTGCTACCTACAGTCTCAAAGAAAATTATAGAATTGATACAAGGTGAAAAATGCCTTTCACAGGTTCCCAGAGTCCAAGGTGACGTCTTTAAAACTCTTCACCAACAATCCAAATCCAAAAGGTAATCAGTCCAAAACAATATGAAACAAAGTAAAGCGGCAAATCTTCACATTTGAGGAGCCGGAGAACGTTTGCTTTATAAATGACTTAAATGTTGAACTCGTGTTAAACACAACTGACTGTGATATCTCTGAAGATATCTCCTCTAAACCACCCACAGGAATCACAAACGTCTCATTCTGGCTGACACCGTCAGCAGGATTTCCTGTCAGTTTACTGCAGTAAGATTCTGAGATTCAAACCCACACAACCAGGGTTGGAAATGAACAGCAAACAGCTAAATTTGCTTCACTAAATCAAGCTCTTTATAAATGATGTTTAGCTCTTTTTTCATTTATGACCTTGGCTGCATTAGAAACCTCATACTACACTAGTTGTCAATATGTAGTATGTAGTATGCGAACAAAAGCAAAATCTACAGTATGCCAAAAATACCTGGATCTCGTACTGATTTGGAAAAAATCTCCATTATGCATCCGACCAGTATACCTATTCTACTGTATCCCACAATGCAAAGCGCCGGAACAGTACAGGCTACGGTTACAACAACAGCAGCCAAAAACGGCTCGTTTTTTTGCATTTTTCGTAGGGAGGGAAAGACGGGCAGAGAGATACCTGCTGAGACAACATGAACCTTTTTAATATTACTCTAAACTTACTTACTTACTTTACTCTAGGAAATTTTGTGGATCAATGTTTTATATTTCCTGTCTCCCCTCGTTGATGATCCTGTTTGTCTCACTTCACTATGAGCTGTTAGAATAAATAGTTTAAACCTGCATTATCTTCTAAAGTCAACAAACAAAACATGGACAAAAATATCTAAGTTGTATTTTTCGATAATATTGCAATATTGGTACGAGTGCGTTTTTTGGTCCAGTGCTTTAAGAGCTGGTTTAAAGGCTAAAGCCTGGTCTACATACTGCAAAATACATCGCTTTAACCGTTTCATACTGCATACTACTGAGGAACGCAGTATGTACTGTATACTGTAGGCGGGCAGGTGGGCAGACTGCATGCAGTGTAAACATATTTTCGACTCATTATGAAACTGTGTCGGACTGCGTTTATCTGCATTTGACTGTGTTAATGTGGTCGGAATCATAACTGAAACTTGAGTCAGTGGATTCAAATTAGATTCTGATTCCTGCATGTCGTTTTCTTCTTCTTCTTCAGGATATGTGTAGTTTACTCTGCGGCCTTTGGTGCCATCAGTTGACCTCTCTGGTAGATGGACCACGTTGTGTGGTTAAAGGAAGTGTCTTTGCATGAGTCTGTGTGATTAAACAGCTTTAAGTGAATCATTATGCAGATGACAGCCGGGTCAGACAGGCAGGATGGACACGCTGTAGGAGAGGCTGTTTACTAAACAAACAGAGAGCAGCATTTCTGTTTTCACACACCACAACCACCAGCTCTGCTGCAGTCAGTCCGTCACAGATGTGTGGATGTGCTAAGACTCTACTTCCAGAGAAAGAGAGAGAGGGAGAAGTCGGGTGTGGCCGCTCTGGTAATGACAGGTTTGCTTTCAAACTGGTGTTTACTGATTCAGCTCATTCCATTCACACACAAACAGACGTATGATGCATGAAAACACAGTCATGCAGTCGTCGTTAGAGCCACACAGAGTCAAACACAATGAGGTCACGTGCATTGTACCTAAAGTTTCGCTGAGCTACGCTGGAAATGCTTTAATTAGACTTCAGTTTACTCTAATGTTGGCATACTCACTCGGAGGGATGTCACCATAGTAGAAATGTAGTAGCTGATACCAATATCAGCGAAATTCCACGATTCTCGATACCATACCATGGTAAAAAAAACAACAGTAAAACAATACTAAACTAATACTAAATCATGTTTTTTGTGAGGAAGTTAAACACGTCATAATTCGCTCTCCATTATTTTATATTGCTGTGAAAACATCTCCATCAAGCAACTGGATTTATTCAAGTTTCTCACCAAAAACGACATTTTACATGATTATATTGAACACATCAGAGTTAGGGATGCTCTGATCCGACTTTTTCCTGGGGGGTTTCCAGTCAACGGCTCAGCGACAAAGTTGTTTTTTCACTTTGCTTTTTGTGCAGGTTAAACTACCTCCCTCCCTACGGCAAGGAAATAAATAAATATCAGAATCAAAAATACTTTATTGATCCCTGGGGGGGAAATTACTTTACATTTTTCTCCCAATCAAAAATAGAAATATAAACATAGCCTACAGATATTATAACAAAATATAAATAAGAAATATGTATAACAGTGCAAATAATAATGCTGAAAAATAGGATCGATCATTAAGTGTGTAAAAATGCATGATTAGTATAAATAAATATGAATATTAGTTTAAATGTTCTGTATAAATAAATGCAGTGTTAATGTCGGATTAAACCAGATTATTGCACAGCTGAATTATTGCACTGTTAAATCAGTATTGCACAGTTGAAGGTATAATAAATTATGGGGTTATAGCTGCTGATAAGGGTTAAAAATAACACTTTACAATCTAATTATCATGTCTACCATTTTTTAGACTGGACAAGGGTACATTTGATTCTAAATACAATCTATTTACTTTATGTTGTTGACGTCTGTATGACAATAAAGTAGAATAAATTAAATGTCTATCAGTTTACAGTAGATGTTTGTACCGGTAGTCGCACAGAACTGACATTGGAACGTGTTTCATGACGAACACAAAGCGGCGTTGCACATCGTCAGTAAAGGCAGCTGGTTAAGTCGGCATCGATGCAGACTCGTTGTTGGAGGGTTTCATAACCTACTTCTTCTACCCGGTAATTGGTTTGGGATGGCAATGGCCATGGTGGACCGTCTACGTGAACACACAGACGGAGTGGACGTGGGTAGGGTTAGGGTGTAGGGGCCGGTTTGGAATTGGGCCTTAGTTTCCTTTGCACAGAGCCAGTTTCCAGTCTTTATGCTAAGCTAACCGGCTGCTGTTAGTAGCTTCATATTTATGGTACAGATATGAGAGCGTGGTGTCAATCTACCTCTCAGCAAGAAAGCATATAAGTGTATTTCCAAAGCTGTTCAGCTATTCCTTTAAAACATTAACAATCGTTTGAAGTCATGTGTCTGGAAACCTTATTATTACAATGTTTTATACAATAATCACTCGTCTTTTAAACTTCTCTCTCGTCTCTGTTCACCAGCTCTTCTCTGACTGTTTGTCTGCTGTTGGGAGAAGAAGTGAATAGATAGTTCAGCTGTTTTTTTAAATCAGGGTTTCTATGATCATATCTAGTTTAGGTGGTTTCACTTCTGTGTTTGAGGCCTTTTCCTGCATAATCGGTCTGGTTTCATGTTCGTGTCTGAGTTAAGGACTGGAATGATTAAAGGTGCACACCCACGAGAGCCAAGGTCATGTTCTCATGGCAGCAAATACAAACAGAAACATGAAGTTTGTCCCCTTCTGCACCCTGTCCACCTTTAGAGCTGCGCCAGCGTCTAGATCTTTTATATGCTTTTATAAAGTAGAGCTGTTAGACGTTTGTTGCACTTTTATGAGCAAGAGCTTAGATGTTTTGTGACCTTTGGTACAGAAGTTACACGGAGTCAAATTCACCTGACTGTAAAGTGCACTGGAACAGATAATGAAAGGCTCCCGCCTCCAGGCTGCACACTGAAATACAACTATTGTTCAGTCAACCACCACTTATGATATCAGAAAATATGTGGCTAGTTTTGACTGTTGATAAACCGGCAAAACTCGTAAAGTTTTCAAATGTTAAATGTTGTCTAAAGGTTGATCGGCTTCAACCGGTGACCAGTCAGTCTCAGATATAGCCGACTCTGTGCCGCTGCGAGATAAACATGACAAACACTTTGCTATTGTTTTGGTTTCACAGTAACAGTCCTCCGGCTTTCAACCGGGCAACGCAGCCGGCCGCCCGTTTGTTTTATCACAGTGACGGTCTTTCAGCTCTTTAAACAGGCGGCGAGAGTCACTCGCTGTGCTCTCAATAAGCCACTCAACATTTAGGCTACCTCAAGCGGGTAGTAGTCTAACTTGTCGTATATGTACCACTATTCCAGCTGATTTTTAAGGGGCTGATCACATCAAGACGCGACGCTACAGACGCGGCTGCTTCAAAAATGCCCTTTGGTAAAAGGCGTCGACCGATACCGCTGATGCGCCTGTGGAGCAGGGCTGGGTGCTTAACCAGGCGATCATTAATGTGATTAATGTGGTCTCCTCTCTCTCTCTATCTCTCTCTCAAAGACAGCAGCCTACATGAAACTATCACAACATGAGATGTGAATTACCCTTTATCTGACAGTGTAGATATTTAGTTCTCTACACAGTTCTCTATCTTTCATTTCAAATATTCACTTTGAAAACCTTATGAAGGAGTTTCCTCCTCTTTGAAATTCTTTTATAACTTTTGAACTTGTGTACAGACATCTTTTCATGTTTGTATGTGAAGCCTGCTGAACCTACTTTCCCCTTTGGAATACATTTAAATTTAATGCAAAATTACAATACAATGCAAATGTTATACAAAAAGAGCTCTGGTATCGGCAGATATTCAAATTCTCTTATTTAAATGTAGAAAAGAGAGAGAATTGGAGTCAGACCGGTTCCCCCGATCGGCTCAGAAGTCCATCCTGGCCGCACCGATTTCAAATCATAAATATTAAACATGTTCAATATTTACGATGGGATATCTTGTCGTGTGTGAGGAACCCCGAGGACAGCTGATGACGCCGTCACGTGGGAAAGAACGATAGCCAATAGAGAACCAAGCTGACTGAAGAAGGAAGGAAAACCAACGCCATGCTAAACGTGAAGCATTAAGTAGTAGTAAGATGAAGCTCAGAAATGGAGGACCAACTTGTTGATTTGTGTTTATTTAACGTGTCTCCATTAGGGATGCACTTATCCGACTTTTTCAGTCCCGATACCGATAGTGATACCTGGGTTTTGGGTATCGTCTGATACCGAGTACCGATCCGATACCAGTGTCTAATTAATAGGCTGTATCACTGTGTGGCAGTCACTGGGATCATTCTTTTATGTGTAAGACATCAGGCTTGACTTAAACATCGCTTTCGTAACTTTGTAAAATAAAACGTAACAAATACTGATATAAATGTACTGATTGTTATTTATTATTAAAATAATAAACAACAGGAATTTACATTAATTACACTTTAAGTGTAAACCTTTTTAATGCAGCAACAAATTGGTCAAAATTAGGTATTATATAACGCAGTAGTATATAATGTATATAGTATATAAACATAGAATTGAATTTAATAGATCAGCCCGATTGCCAGCGACACCTGATCCAGCTATTTGAGTCAGTATCGGCCCGATATTCGGTATCGGTGCATCCCTAGTCTCCATGACTTCATCCATCCATCCTTCGTGAATTTTCAGTACAAAGTAAAAACATCTCTAATTCTTCCTGCCCGTCGTCCGCCATATTTCTTTACACTAAAGTCACTTTTGATCACAAGAGATTTTGTGAGATTTCAGTTCTTTTAGTGGGGACTCTTGTTGTTCATGAATCTGTTAGTGTGTGGTGTTTTGGCTGTTTTGGCCAAATCGTTGCTCTCCACACACTATAGGGACAAAACTGTTAAATTTATCATAACATGTCTCACATTTTACACATCCAGTACGATTTGAAACACCTTTTAGTGTGAGCCAGCCTTAAAGCTGTAAAGCAGGGAGAGGAGTTGATGGGTGTGTCCTGATATAGGGAGGAAGTGGAGGGAGTGAGTGCGTGCACACAGTCTGGGGTCGAAGATCAACTGGAGTACAAACGGTTGATGGATTGCTGGTGTCTCAGACTGGGACAGAGGCCTACACGGGAAATGGAAGAAAGTCTCCGTGTCTCACTTCCTCTCTGCACGCCGCACGCCTGAGAACATTGTTCAGTCACACAGACGCACGTTTGCATGCACACACTCCACCAACGCTTCATTATTATTATTAATAATAATAATATATTCCTGCAGACTCAGTCTTCCTCTACTGTTTTACATTTGAATCAAACCCTTAAAGTCGTCTCATCCATCATGTCCTCTAAAGTTCTCCCTCTTTCCACATTTTTCTGTTGTGATTTGGCATCTTGGAGGGAGAGTGGCTCCCTCCCTCCCTGTGTGTGTGTGTGTGTGTGTGTGTGTGTGTGTGTGTGTGTGTGTGTGTGTGTGTGTGTGTGTGTGTGTGTGTGTGTGTGTGTGTGTGTGTGTGTGTGTGTGTGTGTGTGTGTGTGTGTGTGTGTGTTTGTGTGTTTGGATTGAGATTGAGTTACATAGCTGGATTGTGTAATTGTGAGGTGTGTCTCTGCTGCAGGGAGCCGCTCTGCTGTTTCCATTGTTGAGAGCGAGTTGAACTTGGAGCCGGCGGTGCGTTACGCGTCGTCGTGCTCTGCGCTGGCTCTCACTGGAACATGGAGAATTATGTGAGGGAGTGTTGTTGACTCCAAACGCACCGTGCGGGTCGTACAAGTTTAACGTAAATACAGGATTAAAGCACGTTGTTGTTGTTGGCCACATTTAGGCTGAGCTGAGCTGAGCCCTGAGCTGAGGTTGGTTTCAGTCATAATGTTCCTGTTGGGACTTGTCAGTCTGTGCAGATGGTTGGTCTTAATGTCATAATAATGTTAACGGCTGCTGCTGATGATCAAGTGTTTCTGGTTTATGGAGGTAAAAACTCTCAGCTTTATGAGTAATATACATCTTTGCTGTTTGCATGAAAACAGCATTTTTCATTAGTCGATTAAAATATTGAACCGCAAATTAATCACATATTTTTTTCATCTTTTCAAAATGTACCTTAAAGGGAGATTTGTCAAGTATTTAATACTTTTATTAACATGCGAGTGGACAAATATGCTGCTTTATGCAAATGTATGTTTATATTTATTATTGGAAATCAATTAACAACACAAATCAATGACAGATATTGTCCAGAAACCCTCACAGGTACTGCATTTAGCATAAAACAACATGCTCAAATCATAACATGGCAAACTGCAGCCCAACAGGCAACAACAGCTGTCAGTGTGTCAGTGTGCTGACTTGACTATGACTTGCCCCAAACTGCATGTGATTATCATAAAGTGGGCATGTGTGTAAAGGGGAGACTCGTGGGTACCCATAGAACCCATTTACATTCACATATCTTGAGGTCAGAGGTCAAGGGACCCCTTTGAAAATGGCCATGACAGTTTTTCCATCTCTGAAACGTTTCTCCGATATTGTAGCTCGCTAGAGCCTCGAATCGCAGTTTGTCATCTCAAATGAATGTGATATCTGGATTCTGGCACCCAACAACACAGCAAGGTGACATTTTAAATGTGTAACTTTAGCCCACTGCTAGTGTTAGCCTCCAGTCTCCAGCTAACACCGTGACCTCATCATGACGTCGACACAAAAAGGGTCTCTACAAGTATGAGCATGAAAATGAGCATGATATGTCCCCTTCAAACTGAATATCTTTGGACAAAACAAGACATTTAAAGACATCACTTTGGACTTTGAGGAATTGGGATGCACATTTTTCACAATTTTCTGACATTTTTTATAGACCGAACGATTATTCTATAAAATCTATAATAATAGTCAGATTAATTGATAATGATCTGAATCGTTAGCTGCAGTTCTAGTCGTGTTTGTTGTCTTAAACTAATAATTAATTTGTCCTCAGACTGAAGAGCAGCGGGTCCAGACAGCCGTACAGACCTCCAGTCCTCACCTGTCCAGCTGATGGCATGCCGATTTCCATCCCACCAGAGAGGCGGAGTCTGAATGACGCCCTAGACCGTTCCCTCTGCTTCCTGTCTGCAGCGCCGCTCTCATCTCCGTCCTCTCCAGCTCTCCTCTGATTCTACATCCAACGGATACGTCGCCATGGATACAGACACCGACATCTCGGAAAATTGCTACACCAGTCGTAATGTCAGCTTCTTTTACAATAACAGCGGCAAGGTCATCAGCGACCACTGGCGCCGCCGGGACTATCTGATCGTCGTTCTGGGCATGACGGTCTGCTTCATCGTCATCTTTTCCAACCTTTTGGTCATCGGTTCCATTTTAAAGAACCGACGCTTTCACTTCCCCATCTATTACCTGTTGGGTAACCTGGCTCTGGCTGACCTCTTCTCAGGTACGACTGGTTTAGTACTACAAATGCATCTGATACTTCAAGGTACTTTAGATCCAGTTTTAGTGCTGCTGCAGTTCAGTCAGAAACTTATAATAATAATAATGATATTCTTGGCCGTACTGTCCCTGCTGGTTTTCCATCATACTTTCATATTTTTTCAGTATGATGGTGAAAAAGGTATCAAATAGGTAATTGGTATAAAAAATTACTAAATTTAACTTGGTATACGTTATATACAAACCATATTTTTCGTCGTGTTTGTTCTGTACTCTAGCTCACTTCAGGTTCACTGCAGAACGTCACCTTGAAATAGATGAGAAATGTAGAAATTGTACCGTTTTTGTACAAATGAAAAACACTGTGCATCTTCATGCTGTCTGTTTATAAAGTTAACCAGGATGCTTCTTCACTAGGTTTTAAGTTTGGTAACGTTGACGTCTAAAGTGCTGCGTCATGTCGTGTCTCATCTGGGCAACAAATGTGATCAAATTGTTGCTTTCATGGAGAGCTGATTAGTGTAGATGCTGGGAAATCTACAGTGACGCATGTGAAGACGCAGATGATGTGCAGGCTTAGAAAACAATGGCAGAGGGTGTTTTATCTCGCTTTCATATGCTCTTAAACTATGGAGGACGAATCCTGCCAAATTCCGAAATGCATAGATGATTCGATAAATATATAAATATGCCATTAAATGTACCAAAAATAATATTAAAAATAGATGTAGCCATTAATTAATTGATAAAATGTGACATATATTGATATTTCTGTTTAAATTACATTTTTTATTTATTTACCTTTGTATTAATTCACCTTTCCATCTACTGTTCCATTTAATTTTCCCATGTATTAATTTATTTATTTACTTTTAAATGTATTTATTTATTTTTGCTTTTAGTTTTTCTTTAATTTATTTTGAAATGTATTTATTTATTTTTTATGCTTAATTTACCCTTTCATTTTCCTCCCTATTTATTTCTTTATACATTTCTTTATATTCATTTTTAATATTTTTGAAGCGTTTTATGGCATATTCATTAAGTTATCCAGTCATTTGTTTATTTAAAATTTATTTAAAAAAATAACATTTATTTTATTTGTTCGGCAGGTTCCGTCCTGCATATTAAAGAGATTTTTTGGTTGTATTATCTTAATGTGTTAATATCAACATTGTCACCTGGAACACGAAACATTGTCTTTCATTTTTTTAATAGTGAAGTTTGTGACTTTGTGAATACAAACCATTAATACAAAGTTCATCATGCATTTAGGAGTTTTTCCTGTTCTTGGTAGACAAGAAATGAATCCTAAAATGCAGACTGTCTTTATTTCTCTGTTGTTAAACCCACCTTTCCTCTTCCAGGTGTCTCCTACCTCCACTTGATGTTCCATACCGGTCCCTGGACCAGTAAGCTGACTAAGTACCGCTGGTTTGTGCGTCAGGGGCTGATCGACACCAGCCTGACCGCCTCGGTCCTCAACCTGCTGGCCGTGGCCGTGGAGCGCCACCAGACCATCTTCCAAATGCAGCTGCATAGTAAGATGAGCACGCGGCGCGTCTTCGTCATCATGGTGTTCATCTGGCTGGTGGCCATCATCATGGGCCTGGTTCCCACCATGGGCTGGCACTGCCTGTGCGACCTGAAAAACTGCTCCACCATGGCGCCAATGTACAGCCGCAGCTACCTGGTGTTCTGGGCCCTCCTCAACCTGCTGACCTTCTCCATCATGGTGGCCGTCTACACCCGCATCTTTATCTATGTGAGGCACAAGAGCAAGCAGATGTCTCAGCACACCACCCAGATGAGACACCGAGAGACGGTGTTGAACCTGATGAAGACCGTCTCCATGATCCTGGGTGAGGAAGCACACACACTGATACCTGCTTTTAACTACGTGTTCACATGATGGCTGCATCACGTATTCTGCGTTCGTTTGGAGCGTTGGTTGTGCATGTCTCAAGATGCAACATGTACATGACTAGTAGGGGCAGTGCAGTGATGTGACAAGGTCAGGGGTTAGTGGGGGTCAGAAGGGGTCGGCAGCCACAGCAATGGCGGAACGTTTTGAAGACGAGCTTATAGACCTGGGCTGCAGTCGAATAGTCCTTTCTGCTTAGGAAGGTTTGGAGTGAAATGACCCGGAAGTATCTCAGTAGCAGCCATGACAAGAGCTATTTGAATTCTCCAAAAAGGTGAGGAAAGGAGTTTCAATGCTTCCTTTCTTATCTCCTTTAGCATAGGACACACTGGAGCATCCTTTACCAAAGCAAAAGAGAAAATAACATCCCACAATTCCTTGCGGCCGCAGCATTTAAAGAGACACACCATTCGGCCGTTCATAATAACAAACGATATGCTTATCTTGCATATTATTTACATACGTTCATATACTAATTGGGATTCATGTTTAATATTAGTGGACAGTGACAACCATTTCGTTTCACTTTATTTATAATTAATTATTTATTTCGAACATGTAACAAATACCTCAGTAAAAAACAAAACAAGAATAACAAATAAAATGAACAGTAAACAATCAATTAACAAATAATCAACATAAATATATATTACATGTCCAGATAGAAGTTGGAATAAGTACATGGTCCTACACCTTCTCCATAACTCCAACAATTAACTCAATATTTATCATATATTCCTTTGTTTATTTCAATTCCAACCTTGGTAATGAAGTGATATTTTTCACCGGTTGTCTACGTTAAGTCAGATGATTCTTTATTATCTGTTGATGTAAAGTGCTCCAGCAGCAGGAGGAGGACCTGTGGTATCTCTCTTTCACACACCGCGGGTGAAGGAGCCTGTCGTTGAAAGACCGATTTAAGAACGCACTGGGGAAAGAATCGCCTTTTGTAGTCCATCTTCAGAACATTGTAGTTTCACCACAGCAGACCCGCGTCACTAACATCCGCCACCGTCGCATCATAATTACGGAGCCTAGTGAAAGTGCAGTCAGATTCTCTCAACACCGCGGTTGTCTTTTCCTGAGTCCTTCTGAATTCACCTTCACATCTTTCCTCGACCTCGTGATGTTTTCCATCGAGGTCAAGGAAAAGTGGTTAGGAAAAGACGTTAGGACATCATTTTTGGACTTTTTGAACGCAAACCAAGTCCGCAATTACCGGCATCTGTACGATGTGTCATCGTCGCTGCACAGTGGTTGGCCGCCCTATAGGGGTGTGACAGTGAGGAAATTTTCCCACCGGTTAATAAACTTCTTTACCGTCAGGTGTCTGTGTGTTTGGCCTCTCCGGTCCAGCTTTTGCTGTGGGGCTGGTCTACCTGGCGCCGCTGCGCCGCACACACCGGCTGTGAACGCTCCATTCTCCTCGCAGTGATTGCCTCATTAACATTATGGTTCCCTTATAGCATTGGGTTTAGATTTGAAATATTGCCAAATGGGCACTTTTGCTTTTCGCTTCGACACCAAATCCTCCGCCATCGTATTGTCTGTCAACTCTCTCTCGTCCCATGTGTGTGAAATCTGACTCCTGATACTCTGAGCTGAAACTCTGTATGGAGCAGATGCATTCACTTTCAGTTTGTAGCGTCCGTCGTCCGACTACCTATTGATAACTTGCCGCTGATCCGTGAAAATGATCTAAATGGGTTTTATTTCTGTAAAAAAAAAAAAAGCAAAACGACGGTGGTGGTGGTGGGTACGTAATGTAATCGGTGTATGCCCAACCACCGTGTAACACCGGTAACAGTGACTACCTCAACAAGCCTACCGCCCTACTGCATATACGTGCTAATTTTGGTGGATGAAGGTTTTATGAAGGGGATTGAAAGTTATTTTTCGGGGCCTTTTTAATCAGCACCTCTAAATCTGAGGCCATGGTTCTCAGCAGGAAACCGATGGATTGCCTACTCCGGGTAGGGAATGAGTCCTTACCCCAAGTGAAGGAGTTTAAGTATCTCGGGGTCTTGTTCGCGAGTGAGGGGACGATGGAACGTAAGATTGGTCGGAGAATCGGAGCAGCAGGGGCGGTATTGCATTCGCTTTACCGCACCGTTGTGACGAAAAGAGAGCTGAGCCGGAAGGCAAAGCTCTCGATCTACCGGTCAATCTTCGTTCCTACTCTCACCTATGGTCATGAGGGTTGGGTCATGACCGAAAGAACGAGGTCGCGGGTGCAAGCGGCCGAAATGGGTTTCCTCAGGAGGGTGGCTGGCGTCTCCCTTAGAGATAGGGTAAGAAGCTCAGTCATCCGTGAGGGACTCGGAGTAGAGTCCTTGCTCCTTTGCGTCGAAAGGAGCCAGTTGAGGTGGTTCGGGCATCTAGCACGGATGCCTCCTGGGCGCCTCCCTTGGGAGGTGTTCCAGGCACGACCAGCTGGGAGGAGACCACGGGGAAGACCCAGGACTAGGTGGAGAGATTATATCTCTACTCTGGCCTGGGAATGCCTCGGGATCCCCCAGTCAGAGCTGGTTAATGTGGCCCGGGAAAGGGAAGTTTGGGGTCCCCTGCTGGAGCTGTTGCCCCCGCGACCCGATCTCGGATAAGCGGTTGAAGATGGATGGATGGATGGATGGCCTTTTTAATCGTACAAACCCACATATAATGTATATACCACAGGTTCATTTTACTCATTTTGCTCTTTGTACAAGAGATTCCACACCATTTTCAGCTTGCCTGAATCTTCACAGAATAAAACGACAGCCTCTTAAACACCACGCAGGCTCCTCTTTCAGCTTGTCTGTACTTGTTAAACTAGACTTTAACCCACCAAACGTACATCCACTCCTTCCCTCCTTCTCCTGCCGCTGACTCCTCTTGTTTCCTGCTGAACTGACCGTGCTCCCTCGCTCCTCCTGCTCTCGTACTTTGAACCTTGGATTAAATTCCTCAAAGTTTTAAAAATGTTGCACATCTCTGTGCCGTCGCTCAGCAGCCAGCACCTCTGGCATGTGATGAGGGCGAAGGAAAACCCCGAGCATGCCCTGACAGGCATCTGCATAGCTCAGTATGACTCCACGCAGAGTGTGTAGGGGGAGTGTTCCTCTACTTCAGTTTATGACCTTGAGACTGAGGATATCTGTTCCTCATGTCTTCACGTTGCTGTTTGAGGGTTAAGACACTCTGTAGATCGGAGGTTCAGCTTGTCGTTGTGACAGTTGAGGTTGTGGTCGGGGGCTTAGGAATGCATTACACATCGTGCGTGCGAGTGTGTGGTACCACAACGTCTCCACATTTCCGTCCGTACGTGTGCACATAGTGCTGGGAGTGTGTGCACATAATGAATTCCTGAGTATTATGATAATGAAATCTGATCACAGAGACTAAACCCAGTCCACATGCTGACATGTTCTGTATCTGTGTGTGTGTGTGTGTGTGTGTGTGTGTGTGTGCACGTGCATTGTCTACAGAGGAATTTACAGTACATTCCCGTTCTCCCTCAGCTAGCCCCCCCATCCCTTCACATTCTTTACAGCTCTGTCTGCAGTCGCTTCATTTTCACGCCTTTTTTTATTTTTTTTTTATTTCTCTAAGGCCCTGTTCAGACCTGGCATTAACATGCGTCCTCAGTGACCCGAACACAAGTGGACAGCTTTAAGTACGTCCATTCACACCTGGCATTAGAATGCATCTCAACATGCGTCTTGAGTGGCTCACTTCATCGCTATATATGCAAATAAACATGTAGTAAACACACGGCTAATACAGCAGACGTTGTGACCTAATATTACAGGAATGTCAGCAGTAATATCCTACATATTTGTGAATTTGTGTACATTTTATTAACGTTTTTATATCATCAAAACAAAAAGGTTATTGTACCGGCGGTCCCCGGGGACCTTTGCGCAACCGGCACCACTGCCTTTGCCAGGCAACAGCGGGGTGCAGAGCTTCAGAGAGCCGGGGAGGAGAGCGAGCGGGCGGGTGTCAGCTCCATGCAAAGCAACGGAACAAAAACACAGACACATCTCCGACAATATGATAATAATTCACTTGCATGCCTAGTCTGACAGTCTGTATATATGTAGCATATAAACAAGATATATTTTAATAAAATACAGTCGTACCGACCGGATAGAGTGGAGCACAAAAGCCATTTCCATGCCGCGAAGCAGACAAGCGATTGCGTCTGCCTGTCTATTCACATGAGGGGTGCAGAGATCCGCGGATCCCAGCGGGATGTCAGTAGAGTAGGCGGTCCTTAATGTAGCCCAGGACACATTTGCATGAAAGAATGTGGTCATATGTGGCCCAGACCACCTCTGAATGTGGTCTGAAAGATCGGATCTCGATGTGTCCTCAATGCGTTCACACCTGTACTTAAAGCTGTCCACTTGTGATCCGATCACTGAGGACGCATGTTGATACCAGGTCTGAACACGGCCTAATGCTCACTGTTCCTTTCCCGCCCCCCTGCAGGCTTTTTCGTGATCTGCTGGACGCCCGGCCTGGTCGTGCTGCTGCTCGATGGTCTGGGCTGCGAAAAGTGTAAGGTGCTGCGCTACGAGAAGTACTTTCTGGTGCTGGCCGAGTGCAACTCCTTCGTCAACCCCATCATCTACTCGTTCAGGGACAAGGACATGAGGAAGACCTTCAGGGAGATCCTGTGCTTCCTGTGCCGGCGGGGCAATGACAGGAGCAGCTCCGGCGTTTACTTTAACACCCTGGAGCAAGAGGTACTGTCTGAGAGCAACGGAGCCGACGGCGGCGCTCACAAACAAAACAGCCACTGACTGTAGATATCTGGTTACCATGACAATTTGAGGTTACGTTTGAATGCATTATTTTCATTTTTACCTTTCACTCCGAAAAATAAAATCTGAAAATTATGGTTAATGATGATTTTAAAAACATACAATAACAATAATTAAACTAAACCACTATGAAACTTTAACAGGTCTTTTTTTCTAAATTTAATTCACTTTAAGCAGCTATAATTATTATCACAATAACAATTTAGTAAATTAATTTTATGAAAACAAAGGTATCTGGTAGTGATGAACCTGTAGAGAGTCATCAGCTAAATCTTTATGTAGCTTTAGTGACTTTCAGCTCGATGTTAATCGATCTGGTTCACACTTGTAGGCGCCGCGTCTAAAACACATGGAAAACGGCAGCCGTGCCGCTTCATCCTTTTATCCAAGGTACTTTGGAGGTTGCGCTCTCGTTGTGCCTGCTGTTAATAAGCAAACAAAATTAGCGTGCTGCGGTGATGATGATGATGAAGTTGTGGTAATTTAGCG